>NC_031772.1:5114807-5148306 GCF_001522545.3 Parus major
CATGTCTGAGGGAGAAGGACCCACACACTCCATGTCTGAGGGACAAGGAGCACACACACTCCATGTGTGAGGGAGAAGGAGCACACAGCATGTCTGAGGGAGAAGGACACACACACACCATGTCTGAGGGAGAGTTAACACACACATGCACCATATCTGAGGGAGAAGGAGTGATCACACACACACCATGTCTGAGGGAGAAGGAATGAGCACACACACACACCATGTCTGAGGGAGAAGAAGCATACACACCATGTCTGAGGGGGAAGGAGGACACACACCATGTCTGACGGAGAGTGAGCACACACACCATGTCTGAGGGAGAAGGAGTGAGCACACACACACCATGTCTGAGGGAGAAAAAGCATACACACCATGTCTGAGGGAGGACACACACACCATGTCTGAAGGAGAGTGAGCATACACACCCCATGTCTGAGGGAGAAGGAGTGAGCACACACCATGTCTGAGGGGGAAGGACACACACACACCATGTCTGAGGGACAAGTTAGCACACACACCATGTCTGAGGGAGAAGGAGCACACACAGTGTCTAAGGAGAGAAAAGAGCGCACACACGTCTGAAGGGCTCCTGGCTTTGCACAAACTGGAGAAGGCAGAAAACTCTCCATTGGGGCTTTTGGCTTTGGAGGTGAGGAGGAAGAGCAGCAAACAGGGAGACAGACAGACAGACAGATAGACAGACAGATAGATAGATAGATAGATAGCCAGCCCTCCTTCCTTTCACCCTGTTTTGCTGTTTTAGCTGTTGCTGTTTTGCACCATCTAAACCTTCCTCAGGAGGAAATCTGGGCCAAACCTGACTTATTGAAATATTGACTTAAGTGAAGTGAAATTCACCTGTGAATTTTATTATTATTTTTTAATTAATTTTTTTACCACAATGAGAAGAAAATGTGTCAATTTCAATGATGCTCAAACTGAAACCTGCCCAATGGCCCTGGAGGTGCTGCACTGGGACACAGTGACTTAAATCCTTCTTTTCTGTGGGGTATCCTCCTTCCCAGGCTCCCTGCACTGGGTACCACTTTATAGGGTGTTCTGAAGTCCAGAGAAGACACAGTGGGGCTTTTCTTTCCTTGCCTTCACAAGTCATTGACTTCATGCATTGATTTCAGAGTCAGTGCATGGAGAGTATTTTATTTTATTTTATTTTATTTTTATTTTTTTAACAAATGGCATAAAATAGTACTTTTGAAGGAAAAATTCTCACCTTGCACAGAAGGTCCAAACCTCATGGGAGATACTGGACTGTAATATCATCAAATTATAGATGAGATGAGCAGAGATGGGGTGAAGCAACAGCAGGCTGACTCCATGTGTTTCATGGCTGCTTTATAAAAGCAACATTTTAACCTGTAAAATAAAAAAGAGGGTGGGATCCACCATGCACTGACACTGTGCTCTGAAGTGCTGCATAAATTACGTTGTACTTAACACAAACCCATTTTTTAATTTGATCAATATATAAACAATGGGCTCCTGTCCCTGCAGAACAGCCCAGAGGATCCGGTGCTTTCTCTTCTCCTGGCTTTTCTCCACTCCTGCTCTCGGAGCTGCCCTGAGGTCTCGCTCCAAGGCCCGGCTGCTGCTGCTGTGCTGACAGCCCTGCTCCAGAGCACACCTCCAAACACACCATTCCCTGCCCCATCCAAAACTTTGCCTTCCAGACAAACACAAAGGAACACGGCTCCAAACACCACGATCAATCCCCTCAATAAAATTTCATGCATTTTCAAACAGTATTTGTCTTGATGTGGAAAACAAAAAGCAAAGAAAAGACAACGGCAAAAAGCCTTCCCAGTGCATGAAGTGAGAAATGTGGCTTTAATTTAGACAACTAATTGCTTCCAGCTGAACCAGCCATTAAAAACAGTTGAAGAATTACAATGTAAATAGATTAATGCAGACAAAGCAACATGTGCACTATTCCATGTCTTCTTGTTACCTACAAAATACTTGGGCAGTGACACACTGTTAGTCTAAGCCACTTGTTAGGTTCTGTGCTAATCAGCTAAAATTAAATAAACATGACTGATAAAAATGACTGTTGTGTTTGAAAATTGATGCACCAACAGAATTTACTCCAGGACATAATTACAGATGATTAAGTAACAAAGAAATAATTCCTACGGCAAAGGGTGAACGCTGGCGGCACAGGGAAGGGGCACTTGCCAACGTGCCGGCCTTGTCGTTTGGAGGGATGAGCCAAAGCTGCAGGAAATCCAGGGGGGGAAAAAACTCCAAAGGAGGTTTTCTACCCCAGCAATCTCCAGTAATGGAATGCAAAAGGGATGGAAAATCGGTATTTTGCTGTTGCAAAAACATGTGTTTTTCTCCCCCTCTTCTTACCCAAGGGATCAATCCCTTCATAAAACTCTTTACTTTTAAATGCTAAAAAAGTGCTCACAGGTGAACCATGTTAGTGAAAAATATATTTCTTAAATAATAATGTTAATTTGAATATTAAAGCTAATTTAATTGGTCATCAGAATGAAATCAGATTGAGACTCACCTTCTAAAATTCAAAATATTCTTCAGGCAGTCATTTTAAAATGTTAATTTATTCTTAAAGGAATTTATTATTAGAATGATAATACTGATTGGAAGCCTTGGAAAATGTTTTCCAAAATAAAGAATAAATCTGGGAGAGTTTTTGCAATTTTTTCTTTTCCATAAGAGTTGTTGGTAGGAGCTCTATGGTAATAGAGACATCCAAAAAATTAATCAAAGACTTTAAACTGAAAAAGGGGAGTTTTAGATGAGATTTTGAGAATAAATTCCTTTCTGTGAGGGTGGGGAGGCCCTGGCACAGGGTGCCCAGAGAAGCTGTGGCTGCCCCTGGATCCCTGGAAGTGTCCAAGGCCAGGTTGGATGGGGCTTGGAGCAGCCTGGGATAGTAGAACGAGATGAGCTTTACCATCCATTCCAACCCAAACCATTCCATGATTCTGTGATTCCAAGGAGCTGACTCCTCCACAGACCTTAACACAGCCATTTCTGCACAACTTTCTCCCATATTTTCTTTAGCACACTCATATCCTTGAGCATCTCACTGAAACACATGTTCGAGTCAAGATTAGCCCCTATGAAATGAAAATCACTCGGGCTGCAGAGGGGGAAGTGGAATATTATTCTTCATCCTGAATTGAAATATTAGAAGCTGACTCCTGAATTATACTCTGGGGTTACCGAGCTCTAATTGAGATTGAAATTGGGCCTCTATTTTTGGTGCAGCCTGGAAAGCTCCGAGTCTTATTCCCATTTGTGCCGGTGGAAATCCCCACCCATCATCTCAAATTCTGCTCTGCCTGCACCTTCGGGGTGAGGAGAACCTTCCTGGCCCCTTCCCCCCCGAAATAATGATAAATGACAGCTACTCCAAATTGGAGCTGGCTGCTGCTCCTCACTGAAGGGCTGAGGGGAGGGTGGGAAG
Source organism: Parus major (assembly GCF_001522545.3). Lineage (NCBI taxonomy): Eukaryota > Metazoa > Chordata > Aves > Passeriformes > Paridae > Parus > Parus major. The sequence goes on from NC_031772.1 coordinate 5,118,265, forward strand.
GGGCTTCTCCCTGAAAGCTGATTGACAGGCGGGGTCAGGATGGGGGGAGCGTTTGCTGGACCCTGTCAGATCCCAGGGAGCTGATGACAGCTTGTGCTGCCATTCCCTTCCTTCCCTCCCTGGCCAGATTTATGCTGCTGTACAGAGGGTGTGGGATAAACTCTGCCCACCCCAAAATGACAATGTGCTCCTATAAATCTGATTTTTTTTGTTCTGCCAGTGCTGTCTAGAGGGGTTGGGTTTTTCTGAAGGAACAACTGGTGATGATCCCCAATGCTTTGAAGTATTAAAGCAAAGTTGATGGGACTTTCCAGTCCTCAAGTCAGCAGCACGTAGCAGAAACCGTGTTTCTGAGCAGAGGTGAGTTTGGGGAGGCCCTGGCACAGGGTGCCCAGAGAAGCTGTGGTGTTCCATCCCTGGAAGTGTCCAAGGCCAGGCTGGATGCAGCAACCTGGAATAGTGGAAGCTGTCCCTGCCCATGGCAGGGGATAGAACTAGATGGGCTTTATGGTTCAACCCAAACCATCTCGTGGTGGTGGTGTCCAGGGAGCAGCAGGAGGTGAAAATCCCGTTGGTTGGTAGGTGCTGGAAAAATTCCCCAATTAAGGACAAGCCCCTTCCCCTCCCAAGTCACCAACATGTGACAGTGTCTGGCTGTGGGACAGAGGGACTCGTGGCACAAATGACCAGGTCACAGCTCTCACCTCCCCAGCCCCAGGCTCTCCACATCCCCAGGATCCCTTTGCACACACGTCAGGGACTCACCCTGGGAGCTGGGGAGAGGTGTCCCCTTGCAAGGAAAACACAGGGCAGGTGCAGGCAACGGCAATGGAGCCCCTCAGAATTAACAACCTGAAAGAATTTCATTTAGCCCAACGTTTCAATCGCTGCAAACAAACAAAAAATATATTGGGCTGAGATGATTAAATAGGATGAGGCCTCTTTTTCTTTTTTTCCTTTTATTGTAAGCGGTGAAAAATTCCAAAGGCATGACCGAGGAATTAATATGCAGCTATAAACACGCTGCGGGGAAAAGGCCAGGGGAAGCAAACAGGACCCAAAATAGATTTATCTCCAAATGTCCCGTGAAGCCAAGGAATCTGCTGCTATAAACACAGGAATTGCAACCGGCCACATGAAACAAAGCCCCGCTTTCAGTGGCACCTGGGGATGACGAGATGGAAGTAATTCCTCTTTAATGAAGATATTGTGATGTGTCCGAGGCTTTCTGTGGAGCAACAATTCCTGCTGCCTGGGAAAAGGTGGGGTTAAGTTACAGAGGAGCTCTGCTGGAGGACAAACCCCAGCTTGAAGCAAACCCTTCGCTGGTATTATCTGTTAAATGTGTTGCACACCATTTGCAGCATAAACATTTCCAGTTCATTTTAATTTCATATCGGAGGAGAATCATAAAGACAGAGGGTTATTGGTCGCAGCTGCAGGGATGTGGCAAATGCAACTTGAAGAATTATTCTGTCAGAGAGACAGAGCCAGATATTATTGTTTTTTCCCTTACAGTCTTGCCAGCAGTTAAAAAGGGGATTTTATTAAAAATATTCATGTAATTAAAATCTATAGCCTTAAAAGCCTTTAGAGGAGCTGGAGCTAAACCAGAATAAGACATTTACATTCAGATGTTGTAGGTTTGTAACAAAACAACTCTGCATTTGGTCAAGAAAGCAAAATAAAAAGGTTTTTACATTAAATCTTATATTTTAAAACATAGGCAGCTTTAAAGTGTGCAGTGATTGATGTAGCTGAGAAGTTTCCTCCTAGGAAATGTTACATTTGGATGTAGAAATTCATCAGTGATGATCTGGGCCACCGGTGTGTCCTGGGAGGGAGAAATGACTTTTATTCCCCACACGTGTGGTTTTAACAGCCAGTGCCTGGCTTTTCAGCCGTTGTCCATCAGCGTGATGGATCATCCTTCCCTTCCCTCGCTTCCCAAAGCCCGGCTGGAACAGAGAATTTTCCCAAAGAAAAGGAAATATCCCAGCACAAACCAAACCCAACAGCCACCCAGAGCCGTTTCTTTTTTTCAGCCCTTTTTGTTAATTCCTTTTCTCCAAGCTTTGTCCAGTAATAAACAACTGTTCCAATCTGCTGCACTGATCAAAAGAAATGTTTTAATCAATCCCAGGCTAAATATCATGCTATTATGTTATCACTGGAGCAAATCATCCAAAATACAAAACAAAAATATCAGTTTAATATGCTCCAGATCAGGAATGTCTTGAAGAAACTTGCCTTCCTTACAGGTGTGTCCTATTTTAAGGAAAAAAAGGGAAGGATTAAAATGTGGGGGCTGGCTCTGGGGCCACGTGGCTGCTGGGGCAGGAATGCTGGGATGCAAACTGGCCAAGCCCGATTTTTGCAAATACAACACTTTTCTCCACCCCAGAGATGTTTTTGTTTTCTGTTGTTGTTTTCTCTTTTTTTAAGCTGAGGAGTAAATCCCTGTTTCCACCTTCTGAGGAGCAAATCCACAGGGAGAGCGTGGACCAGTCCCAAGTCATGGCTCTGGCAAGGGGTGCAACCCCAAGAAGACCCAGAAGCTCCCAAATTTTTGAGACAGTTTTCCCAGGAGCCTGAGCATGGTCTGGATCCGATGCAGAGTGATGGGAGAACTCAGCAGATGCAGGAGCATCCCTGCTCCATGAGCCTGATGCAGGATGACCAACAGAGACAGTTGCCATCACCTCTGGAAAGTTTGGGCAGAGCTGGGTCTCCTTTCCATCCTCTGCTCTGTTCTGTGTCCAGGAGACCTACCCAGCAAAATTCCTCCTTTTTATGACTCATTAAGGCTCCTGGCTCCAGTGACACTCAAAGCCAGTTTAAAAATAAGTGATATTTGGCCATTTGAGAGGCTCCTGCTTGGAGCAGGGTGCTCTGGCTGTCTCACCAGCAGGACCTGGATCAGCAGCTAAGTCCATGCAGTCCCAGATGGATCCTTCATACACGCTGGATTGAGGAAATCCTGACTCTCCATAGGATCCCCAAGGTGGGGAGAGGGCCTGGGCATAGGGGAAAGATCCTCACAGGCACACACGGCTCAAACACCACCCAAACACATTTCATGGAATCATGGAATGATTTAAGGTGGAGGGAACTTAAAGCCCCTGTAGTTCAGTCCCCTGACACGGGCAGGGACAGCTTCCACTGTCCCAGGCTGCTCCAAGCCCCATCCCACCTGGCCCTGGACACCTCCAGGGATCCAGGGGCAGCCACAGCTTCTCTGGGCACCCTGTGTCAGGGCCTCCCCACCCTCACAGGGAAGAATTCCTTCCTTTTTCTTTGATCAATGACTTAAAACCACCTCAGAAAGTGCGGACATTGTCTTGGGAAGGAGGAACAGCAGCAGGGATGAAGCACCTGGACCTGACCAGATCTATATGAACCCTTCCCTCTTTTCTCCTTCCCATTCTGTCCCTCAAGAGCTCCTCGTTTGCAATTCCAAGGGCCAACGTGCGAAGTGTCATCACTTTCAAAGAACGAAGGCTTTGGAAATGCCAGATTTTGTTTCAGCTGGGAATGAAGTTTGGGGCTTTGCTTTACTTTGATTTGATTTAATCTCAAAAACCTTCAGGACACAGAGTTGTATTTCTTCTACCAGCCTAAATTCTCAAATTCTGGGAATTCTGAGAAGTGAAGCAAAGGGGGCTGATGTTATCCGTTAGAAGAGCCCAGATAGAGACATTATCCTGCTTTTATGAAAGCCAAAGGCCAAATTCATATTTATTTGAGCTGCAGCAGGATCTGGCTTATATCCTGGACATTACAACATACTGTTCCAATCTCTATTTTTATTAGCAATATTGATAACGTTAGAAGAAATACGATACAGGAAATAGCATATCGACTTTGATTAATTTTACAGTACGACTTTTAACAAACATAAAGGAAGAATTCAGCAAAGGGCTGAAGCTAAAAGTGTTGCTAGTGAAGGGAGACATGTGGTACCTGTATGTCCTGAGTGGGGCAGCTGGATATTCAACATGGATTTGCTTCCATGGAAGAAAAATTGTTGATAATTAAATTCTTTGAAATTATGAGTTCTCATCTTAAAGTTTATTAACATTTTCAGACATAATGATGTGCTGCAAGAAATGAAGGTATTGGTATAAAATTAAATCTGTTTATTGTGCACAGGCAGTAGTGTTAAAACACTGGTTGAATATTTCTAGGAGTAGACATATGAATTGCTTTCACTGCAGGGAGAAAAATCCCTAATTCCAGCCCCAAATCTCAAGTCCTGTGACAGAGTGGGACCTTATCGGACTCACTTGAAGGTGCCTTTAATTGTCCCCACAGCTTTGGAGGGCACAGGACCCTCCACTCCTTGCATTTCATTGTCTGATATTTAATAATAATAACAATTATAATTGTAATAATAACAATATTTCACTATTATATGGACATGAACCATCTAGCACTTGAAACATTGCTTTGTATCTGGATTTATGCTCTTTTTTAAGTTTAAAAGGCGCTCAGCACATCGTTGCTGTTGCTGTTAAGGATAAACCAGTCCAGCCTCCTGGATCACTTCAATCCCATCCTGGGATTGAAAACACCCATGAAACGCTGCCCCAGCCCCCAAATTTATCAAACTGCCTTAAACCTACAGAGTGGTTAAAGCAATGTGTGTTGGAAGGATGGTTGAATACTTGAGGTGAGACGTGGGCACAGCAGGATCGTGGTTCAGTGTTTAATATCCATCTAAACCTGCCTGAAAAAAAGGATATTTCTGCTGGTTTCAGGCTGCAGGTCCAGGGGGAAGGGATGCAGCAGCTCACTCTGAACCAGGAGCTGAGGGCAGAACCATCCCTGGATCATCAGCTGGGTAATTTCAGGAGTGACTCCAAGTCACCACACAAGTCCTTTATTCATTTCTTCCCCTCGGAGCCGCAGGTTTTATTTGAGGCCTGACTGGAAGCAGATGGACCTGTCAGGGCTCCTCAGGCAGGTGAGCAGAGAGGGCGGATGAGCTGCTAAGTGCTCCCAGCTGCTGGGCAGGGCCCCGAGGAAATTGTTGGAGCTTGGACCCAGCTCCGAGGTGAGATCTGGAGCCAGTGCCAAGAAGGAAAAAGTGAATTTCTCTGAAAACCTGAAAAAGAGAGGCTTTTGAAATAAGAGAAAATAGCTGAAAATATCTCAAAAATGTATCTAATATATCTTCAGACTTCAGAGAGCCAAAAGCCATCCTCAGCTCCTGCCCCCATCTCTGGTTTTGCTCAGGATCTGTCTCCTTAGGCAGCAAAAATGATTTTTCCAAAGTTTTCTCCCTATCACTGGTGTTTCCCTCTCCAGAAAGGTCTTGACTTTCACTTGCTGCTTTGTGTCGTTTGATTTATAAGCTCAAGGGGTCCTTCTCAAAACCTGGACTCCTTCTTGTACTTAATTGCTACATTAAACTGAAAACTTGGTGCTTTAGGAGCAGCAGTCTGGGAGGAAATGGTTTGATGGATGGAAGTAGACGATAGGTCCTTCTCGGGAATGTCACCAAAAGGACACAGCGGAGAAGTGGCTTTATAAATAACTGCAAAATTCAGAAAGTCCACGAGCTTGGGGAGACCAGAGCTCTATTAAGCACAAACAGCTTGCAGGGCAATTCCCAACATCTGCAAAAGTTCTCTCAGCCCCTGTAATTCCCAACATCCTCGGCTGCATCCACTGGCATTCACTCCCTGGGGCCGGTGGTCTGGGATGCCATGGAAAGGGATGCCTGGAGTTTGATTCCAAAATGCAAATAAACAGGTGAAAGAAAAGGTGATTAACAAGTCAAAGCTTTTATTCACATTGTGACTAAGATGCTTTTCCTTTTTCTTTTGGAAATTAATTTATAAAAAATAATTTTTAATGTTTTAGAAGTTCTTTTTCCCGGTGGGTGCAGTATTGGTGGAGCATGGAGTAGGCATGGATGGAGTTCCTGCATGTTCCAAGAAATGCCATGATTCCTGACATGGCTCCAAGTGACACAGCAGTAAAGAAAATGATAAAATTCATCTAGTAAATGCCAAGGAATGAGGCTTCCCTTGTGGCACTGCAAAGTGCAGCTCCAGCCACCGAGTGCTCGTAGCACAACCCCACAGGAGTTGCAAATGCATCCCCTTGCACCCGAAACCCAAAATCCATCTGGGATGGGAGAGCCACCATGGCACCAGGGATTTTATAATTATCTGAACCTCTCCTTTTAGCTTCCTGAGCTGAGTTTTGAACACAGATGTTGTGTGTTCTGGGGGACAACCAGACACCCAAAACGAAGAGGAAAGGACACGTAAATATTGTGGCCTCATCTGTTTCCAATAGGCTGTGTTTACATATTAATGTGCAATACAAATTTGTAAACATGAGCATTTGAAACTTTTGGAGGAACCGATCCCGGCCTTTTCCCTTTCTGCAGCTTTATTGGAACAACATGTCCCCAGCCCCAGCCACACATGGACATGGTTTCCATACTGGATGCATTTCAAATGGTCTGGGTGCTTATTTGTTCTGCTCTATCTTGCTATCCAATCCTCATTTGCTTTGCATAATTGTGATACAAATTATCATCTAATTACAGCCCCAACCTCAGCAGATCAAATGTAAACCGAGGCACTTCCATGGCAAAAAGCGACATCTGATGCTCCCTCTACGCCTTTGGCTTCTCCAATAGATGGATTAAATTTGTGTGAAACCAGAGAGTAAACTGCACTTTGATTAAAAATATTATTGCCGGGTATTTTGTCTCCTTAGATTTTAAATCCACCCCCGTGTCTGAGCACTGAGCCCATCCTGGCATTGGGTGTGGACACAGCACCTCTGGAACGGCCAGTTTTACTTGCTGAGTGCTATAAACAGGCTCAGATACTCCCAAATAACTTCAAACTTCTCTTGGGAAAGGTCAAATGACTAATAGCTGAGATTGTTCAGCAAGTTTCATCCTTAAAAAACAATCCCTTTGATTTTTTCTCCCTGTTCCAATTTTAAAATAGCACTGTAGTCCTGAGGTGCTGTTTGTGTTTGCCCACTAAGCCCACAAAGAATTGTGAACTTTGAAATGGCCACAAGTTTTTCAATAATATTTGTGGGAGAAAACACAAAGCAGCACAAGATGGAATTGTATTGACAGGCACATGGGCTTGCTTGAAATACCGATCTTGGTTCGCCCAGTTTCACATTTAATAAATCATATTGATTAATCTGATTTATTCTCTAGATTTATGCCACTCACCTACTAGTAGCTGTTTTGCAAGGGACCCTGAGAGTGTAGAGTGCAGGTTAGCTGCTTTTTGGGGCACATTTCATTTAATATCTAGGCAAACACATCTATTTTCTAGTGTGAGTGAATCAGCTGAATCACTGCTGTGAATATGGAAAATATTCCTGTGCCAGAACGGCCAGGGAGCTTGGTCTGCTCTGAGGTGCCCTTGGTGGCAGTGGCACAGGACAGAGAGCTACAACTGCCTGAAAACACCACCCACACCCTTTTTATTTCTTAGATTGATTTTTGGAAGGATAAAACCAAAAGGTGAAGGCAAAGGAAATGGAAATAACCCTCAGATAACCTGTATCAAGCACTCCTCTCACACTGTGCCGACCTCTCGTACAGACAAATTGTTATTTCTGGATCTGCCTGACGAGCATCCTCCCAAAATGTGACAACCCTGGGACACACTCAGACCTTGCAGGGATCAGTCTCTGGGTGTGTTTTCCATGTGGTTGTGGTGAGGGGGGATGGCGAAACCTGGGATCCTACGGGACCCACAGCTCAATTCCACTGGAATCAGCCGAGCATCATTCCTGGTAGAGCAAATCACCGCACCAAAATATCTCTCCAGTCATTATCAGTCACAGTTTTAACCAGACACTGATTTACTGGATTACAGCTCATGGCCAGCAACTCTGGAATATCTTATGCAGCCGCAAATATTTGGAAAATTGGAAGTCCCCCATTGCACAAATCCGTGACTGATCGGGAAGAGCCTTCCAGCTCCCCAGGAGTACAACCACATGTGGGGGCTGGGTCGTGGTCACTCAGCTGGACACAGGCTGGCCAGGGTCAGCACTGGACTTACCACGGGAATTCAGTCACCACCAATGTTGGAAATAAGGATGCCCAAGGAACAAAAAGTGCTTTTTTTTCTTCTTCTTTTTTTTTTTTTTTTCACAATAAAAAAAGGGAGATAAACTGCTAAGGAACAGCCCAATAAAGCAGGTTTGTTCATTTTTACAGTTGTACGGACCATTTTTCACAACCCCCCGTTTCATACTGGCATTACTGGGGGCTCTGTGAACACCCAAAGCAGGAAAATTAGGGAAACCAATTTTGTCTGAATGTTATCAAAGTCTCATGAAAGTAAAAGTGTGATTTTTGTTAATTCAGAAGCTTTTGATATTGCTTGTTCTGTTCTGAATTTGTTGTCTATTAAAGATGAAAGTAAAATCAAAACTCTGGTATCAGTTTTGATTCTTAAACCTGTGCCTAATCCCTCTATATTGTGTGTTGGCTTTGAAAACATAGGATTAATCCCAAAATGGGGCTGATCCCAACCAAGCCTTTTCCAATCTCTGCCATCTATCAAGTGATAAATTTGATTTTAGGTAGAGTCTGAACATCGATCAAATAAAGAATAAAACCTGTGTCCTGATTTATTATGAGTTACATGGTGCCCTTTGGGAGCTGGAGATTATTTACAGGAATAACAAGAATATCCACAGGTTACAAGAAAACAAACAGGAATTCTGGAAGGAATTGAAAATTTCATGTTCCAGGGCCTGTAGAGTTGTAATTCACCGTAAAGGATCCATGTTCTCCGTGGGACTGAGCCAGGAGCATCCCTGCCCTTCCCTCAGGCAAGGCTGGATGAGATCCCACTTGGGTCTTCTGTGCCCCTTGGGGCTGAGAGCTCTGGGTCAGAGGATTGTCCTGCTGTGCTCCTGGGGTTGTTTCATCCCACACAACTCTCCAAGATGTATCCTCCATGTCCCCATGGATCCGTCCCACCGCGGGAGAGATGTGTGATCCCATCCTTCCTTCCCACCACGCCATCGATGCTGGTGCCACTGGAGGGTGGGGCATGGAAAAAAGGGCTCTGGGTCACCCCTCCAGCTTCTTGTCCTCATCCATCTTTCATCCTGCTTTTCTTTACCTGGCACCAGATACTTGGATTTATGTCCCCACCCTGATAACAGAGGCATCTGGGTCTTGAAGAATGAGGGACTTTTATGTCATTAATTAGGGCCCATTAGAGCCAAGGGAAATTAAGAACAAGCTCGAGCGCTTGGCTAGATGTGGCTCCTTTGCCAAGTCCATGTCCTGGACAGTCCCTTTGAAATTTAGGGATAAAACTTGAGTGGGAGCAGCAGCTCCCCAGGGCTCTGAGCTATCTAAAGGCAAGAGAGAGAGAAAACAGAGTTGTAGAAACACAGACATCAATGGCCCCACTTGAGAGTGCAAATAGTAAAAAGGTGACTGACAGTTTGCTCTTAACCTACAACTGTGACATAAATGTGGCCAAAAGGTATCACCTCAGGGTCATCTCAGACCCTCCCAGATCCTCCACCCTCCCAACAACACAACACAACACAACACAACACTTCTGTCCACAAAAAAAAAAGGATTAAATGCCTGCCCATCCCGCTCCTGTACCATGCAGCGTTTCAGAGTCAATAACTAACAAGCCCCTGGGTATGGAGGAAGGAAGGACTTGCTTGACATAGCTCAGAAATATTCTCTGATCCCACTAAAGGCAGTGGTTAATTGTGGGGTGCCAGTTGGAGTGATTGCATCTGCTGTCCCTCAAAGCAGCCGGAATGCTGTCACTCACTTTGAAATGCCCTGCTGCATTCATCAGTCTGGATGGCACAGAGAAGTTATAACCATACAAGCCATATGGAGGATGTAAAGAACAATTAAGTGCTTCCCGAGCAATGGGACTTGATGGGAAAATGTTTCCAGATGCATGTAATCCATACAGCATTTGACCAGCAGGACCGGGGGCTTGTAGGCACTGAGCGTTTAAGTCTTCAGCTTTGGCGTTTTTCAGGGAAGACAGTTTGGGCATATCCACCATGAAGTGGGGTAAAAGGTGTGGGTTGGTGGCTCCCAGTTTTTCGTGGCTCGGAAAGAGGAGCGCCTGTTGTCTCAAGAAGCTCGTAGGGCAGATCTTGTAGTAAAGGGGCAGGTTGAGGGGGTGCAGGAAGCTCTCGGGGCACGACATGCCCAGGTTGCTCGCGGGCAAGTGAAGCGTGGGAGGGGAGCACGATGGAGAGAGCAGGGGGTTCAGAGGAGAGGGGGTCCCACCGCTGGAGGCCACTGGAGAAGAGCTGGAGCTCCCACCTGGAAAGGAAAACAGAAATCATCCAGGCTGGGCTAACTGGTGTCCACAGCTCAGCAATCCTTGGAGGACTCCTGCTCCCAGTCCAGGTCTCCCTCCTGCCGGTGTCCATCCAAACACGAACCCTCTCCAAGGACCTGGAAAACGGGAAGATCTATCCACAAATGGTTATTGTTGTCTGCTATATGTCTAAGAACAGCATTCACACGTGTCTGATCCCATCCCTTGGTCTGGGATCATGGTAAACACAGCTCCACACATACCTGGATCCATACCTGGCTGCACGACCGATAACCCTCCCTTGCTATACACACACCATTGCCATTTCACGTTCCCTATTTTTCATGCAAATTCCAGACAGCTTTTTTCCCCTTGGATATAAGAACAAAAAAGCATATTCAGCCCGATGGAGAATTTTTTTTGTACCTTCCTGCTCGCAGGAATTGACTCATTTCACTTGGCTTCCCAAGCAATTTGAAACATTCCCCTGAATGCTATCGGTGTCTCCAGAAATTCAAACTCACAAGTCATGTGAACGTCCTACTTTCTGGAGGGGATGAATGAACACTTTCAGAATTCAGGAGAAAAGCAACCCCAAGGAGCAAAAATGAAGCAGGGACGGGATGGCTGCTCCGAGGTGGGAATGGTGCTCGGGAGCAGCCGGCCCCGGTGCTACACAGATGCTGGTTTCATCTCCCGCCTGTGGAGAGCCAAATGTCCACTGCACACTCATTACCAGATTCTTCCAGAGGGGTTTTCCCCTCCTCCTTTATTTTGATTTCTTACTGAAATCACTGGGAAAGGATGTAAGGGAATGTGGATCCGTTTGTGCTACTATTTACATTCAATTGCAACCAATGCAATGCCTGACTGGGATCTGATCCGACCCGACACGCAACCGGCGACCCGAAATCAGCTGTAAAACTGAACCACATCTGCTGCTATAAAAAAATTCTTAAACCTTAAAACACAAAGATTTTGAATGTGATGCGAATTAATTTCCAAACTCCCAACGAGCAGAGCCTCTCACAGGTCAGCCCTGGATCACAATAATCCGGGAAGGTTTTGTGGTGTGAAGGTCTCACCCTTCCCTGCTGATGTCAGTGGCTGCTGACAGTGCTCTGATATCAGCAGGGCAGGATCCAGTCCTCTCTCCATGGACATATCCCGATGTCCTCCAGAGCTCAAGGACTTTGGGTCATGTAAAATATGGGATTGAGCTGATATTTGTGTGTGAGGCAGCGAGAGAAGCCCTACGTGGTTGGATACAGCAGAGCAAAGCAGGGTCAGTATCTGCTGCACGGTATCCCGAGCAAAAAATATCCCACAGCGAGTTTGGGAATGGGGATTGCAGCAGAAACGATGAAGCAGATCAGTGAGCAGATGTTTTCTGCCCTTTCTATTAGCCTTAAAAATAAAAATTTTTGCTGCCAATTCTTTCTTCAGCTTGTTGGCCGTAATTTCTTTTAATTTACCTCCTGGTTTTAGAGCTTTGGGATTTCAGTTTTACAGCATTTCTTTACGTATCTATTTTATTAGTAGTAGAACTGCAGATATTGTTATATTTATATCAGTCCAGGAATTCCACCCTGAAGAAAAATGCCAAATACATTAAACAAGAAAAATAATAAATCTAAAAATCCCAGGTAGCTCTAATACAATATGTACAATAATATTGTAGGCTCTTTAACATTGCAGTTGCTGTTGTTTCATTCCTCATGCAGCTCATCCACCACCTCCTCCCCCCGGCAAACGGGTTCAAAAGGGGCTTTTTGCATAAGTTATTTACTAAAAATAAAATTAATAAAATCCCCTATTAATAACACTAATAAAGCTGCTACTACTACTGCCACCAACTAGTGATGATAATTTTAGTTCTCCTTACGACTGACAAACCTCTTAATTTCTCCCGAATCTGATTTCTTTGTGCCCTCATTTCTACACCTGCAGAACATGAATTTTTGCTGTGATTTTTGCAGCATTTTCCGGCAGACACAGGGGTAACTTGGTGTGTCCCAAGACTTTGAAGAGTTCCTGATATACACGAGTTTAACTCGCGGCTTTAAACGCAACTTGAAGGGCTCCAATGTGCAAACGAGCTGTTAGATTTTTCCCTTCGGCGCTACGAATGTTTTCAAATATTACTTTCTGAAGCCGTTTTTTCTGGGAAAGGGCTGTAAAGGACCGGTTGCTCTTGTCAGGATGAAGGAGAGCGTTTTCCCCCAAAATTTTTCCTCATCTTCTCTGTATTTCTGTGCGACTGCTGCATCCTACATACCAGATAATTTTATTTTCTGTTGCATAACGCATTTGTCGGCGCAGAAGCTGCCGCTGCAGAAAGCACAGGCGGTCGCCACTTCCACGTTTGTAGCTGATATTCCCAACCCGGTTGGAAGCAATTAGTGTAACAGGATCAAAGCCGGAACAACCCGACTCCAAATTATCCCCCTGCACACTCAGATATTTTTTTCTGCCCATCTAACTCTGGTTTCAGCCGGGGGCTGGAGCAGCCCGTGCCCTCATCCTGTCCTTCCCGGCTTCTCGCATCCACTTGCACAGGAATTTTATCCAAACCAGCGCGGAATTAACTCCCTCAAAATTCAGGGATTCGTTTTCTGGACGAACCTCGTAATCTTTGATGATTTGAGCCCTTCGAGGAGCCCCTCGGGGAGCTCCGGGCGAGGCAGCGAGCGGGATTCACTTACCCTGGCTGTCTGCGCCGAAAGCCTTGAAGTCCAGGGCGAGGGGGGCTCTCCACGGGTAGGTCTCCAGGAGCCCGTCCAGGACCCCCCTGCGGGGCGAGAGCGCCTTGAACGCAGCCGCGGGGCCGGCGGGCGTGGGGGGCGGCGAAGGGGCGGCCCCGGCCCTTACCTGTTCCTGCCGGGGTCCCGAAAACCTTTAGCGAAGGGATTCCTGTCGATCTTCAGCTTCGTGATCTGCAGGGTGAAAGCGAAAGGGAGCGGGGCGGGCTGGGACCGGCGGCAGCGGTCATCGGGGCTCTCCATCCCCCCGACCCCCGGTACCGCCGGGGCTCTCCATCCCCCCGACCCCCGGTACCTGCTGGTTCTGGTAGGCCGTGACGGTGGTGAACTCGGTCTCCTGGAAGGAGAAGGTCTGCACCCCCTCGGCCGGCAGCGACTGGATCTGCGCTAGATCGAAGCGAGAATCCTGGGCGATAACGTGGACGCGGGGCTTGTACTTGTGCATGGACTGCAGGATGATCTGTGCGGGGGGACAGGCGGCTGAGCCCCCCCGGAGGGAGAAGGGCACGAAGAAAACCCGAGGCGAGGCTCAGGAAGGACCCGGCCCTGAGTCCCGGTGCAGGAGTTGCCCCCCGGATGATGCTCCACGCCCCGGGGCGATGCTCTGCCCTTCCCCGGCCACCCCGGCCAGGCTGCCCCACACCTACGTGTCCCTTGTCGTCCATCTCGTTGTTGGTGAGCTTCACGCGGTCGAAGCTGATGATTTGCCTCATCCAGGTCTCCCCCGAGCAGGGGGAGTCGGGGTGGATGTAGAGGCGCGGGGTGATGCAGGAGTGGTCCGTGTTCCCCGCCACCATCCACTGCGAGCTGTGATAGACGTACCTGGCCCGGGCCGGGCCGCGTCAGCCGGCAGGAGCCCGTCCCCACCTGCCCCCCACACCCACGCGCACCTATAGATTCTATAGGTGCGTGCGGATCCCCCCGGCATCCCTGTGCGACCCCCGTGCCCCGCTCGGACCGCAGATCGCGGCCGTCAGAGCAGGAGGTCCCGCTGGCTGTGGGGTCCCCACCCGTGTCCCCCGTACCTGTATCTTTTGGAGTCCACGGGCACGACGTCGATGGCGATGTAATATTGCTGCAGCGGCTCCAGCCCCTTCACCTTCACCCGGACCGACGGGAACATCCTCCTGCGGGGACAGGGACAGGGACAGCGGCTGAGCCAGAGCTGCCGCTCACGGGGCGAAAAGGGGCTGAGAAAATAGGAACGGGCGTCGGGAGGAGGGGAAATCGAACTCAACGAAAATAGAGGGAAAAGGGGAGAACTAAGTGAAATATCTCAACAGAACAGAGAAACCCCAGACAACGAAACAAAACAAAACAAAACAAGAAACAATACCATCACCCTCCATCAAAAATAAAAAAAGAAAAAAAAAAAAGAAAAAAGAAAAAAGAAAAAAGAATAGAAACGAAAAACAAAAAGCAAAAGCAGAGCCCGAGCGAGGCGGCGGGGGCCGGCCGGTACCTGCCGGCTTTGGTGATGATCATCTCAGTGCCGATGTCGTGGAACCTCCTCCAGAGCTCGGAGCCCTGCAGCTCCACCTGCACCCCGCCCGCCCGGCTCTCGGCACCGGCCTTGGGTCGCTTCTCTGCAGGGAACACAAAGGGCAGGGGGCGCCTCGGGAGGCTGCCGGGGCAGGGGGCGGCCCTGGCTCCCCGCCTCGCCGGGCTCCCTCCGGTACCCACCCGCCTCCGGGGCTCTGCGACCCGGCCGGCAGCCGGGGCCGGGCTCCTCATCGCGACCCTCCGGCACCTTCCTCTTGGCCGAGCGTCCCACCAGGGCTTCCACCGAGAAGGCGTGAGCCCGGGAGCTGAGCGCCATCCCCCCCGGGCTGCCAGGGGTCCCCCCGGGCGGCAGCGGGGCTCAGGCGGGCGGAGGCGGCTCCATCCCGGCCGGCATCCAGCGGCCCTCGCCCGGCCGCCGCACGGCTCCCGTCGGGGGGCAGCGGCCACGGCGAGATCCTCTTGCATCCAACTGAGTCAATAGACGGCTGCAGCCTCCTCTGTTTGTTTTGGAAACTGGTGGGAGCATAAGAAACATTGAGTGACATTTCATGGGAGTAACGGGGGGGGCTAGAGGGGGAGGGAGGGGAGAGCCACAGGGGTGGGGGGGAGAGGGGGAAGAGGAGCCGGCCCCGTCTAGGATCAATAAAAGAGTTACTGTTCTCCATTAAATTGTAAAACTCAAAGAAATTTGACATAATTGCACACTAGGGGCCACTTTTCCAACAAAAGTGCAAATAACGTTTAACCAGAACCAGCGCAAAAGCGAAAAAGAAAAAGAAAAAGAAAGGCGAGGGGGAAAAGAGAGAAAGGAGAAAGATTAACAGAAAAGAAGGAGAAAAGGAGAAAAAAAAAGAGAAAAGGGTAGAAAAAGAAAGAAAAAGGCAGGAAAAGGGAAATAAAAGGGGGTGAAAATAAAAGAGGGAGACAAGAGAAGGGAGCCGTGCCCCGCCTCGGGCCCCGCCGGGCTGTCCCCACGGGCCGGTCACACGCGGCCCCTCCCGTGTCCCCGGCACGACAGACCCGGTGCCATCCCTGGGCTGTGACAGCGCCGGGCAGCGCTTCTGGCTTTGTCTCCCGTTTTTGCTTTGTTTTTTGTTTGTTTGGTTGTTTTTGGGGTGCTTTTTAAGGCAGCCCCGCCCCGGCTCCGCTTCAAAGCGCGGCCCCGCCGCCCGCGGCATCTGCGCTGAATTAGGGGCAGAAATCCCCGATTTCCACTCGGAGAGTCCCGGGAATCTCCTGCGCGGCCGGGCGGGACAAGGTCGGGGCCGGGGGGGCTCCGGCCGGGGCTCTCAGGTGCTGCCCGGGATCTGTGCGGCATTTTCATCCCTGCTCCGGGGACCTCCCTCCCTGCCCAGGCTGGAGCTCCCGCGCTGATTTATTTTCCATCCTGGAACCCTCCCCAGAGCCGGCAGCAAAAGGGATTCTGGTGGGTTTTGGGGAGAGGAGAGTGGTGTCCAACCCCCCCATCCCCTGTGCAGCCCTGGCCCCGCAGTCTTTCCCTGCACCGGGGAGGTCAGCTGGGACAGATGAGCCTTAACGGGCAAAAAAATGTGGAAAGGGATGAAATTCACAGGCCAGCTGAAAAAGCAGGTTGAACAGGGGGGAGCTGCCACAGGGCTCTGTGGCTTTGGGACAGGCAGGGGATGGGGTGCAGCATTCCATGCTCCCAGAGTCACAGGGAAGTCCTGCTACATCCAAATGTTTCACTTTCCAGGATTTCTTGCTCCGTTTGTTTGAGTTGCTGCCCTGGTGCACGAATTCCCAAGCCTTGGGCTGGCAGCAGGTTGTGTTTGTGAAGAACACGGAATGGTTTGGGTGGGAAGGGACCTTAAATCCCATCTCATCCCACCCCCTGCCATGGGCAGGGACACCTCCCACCATCCCAGGTTACTCCAAGCCCTGTCCAACCTGGCCTTGGACACTTCCAGGGATCCAGGGGCAGCCACAGCTTCTCTGTGCCAGTATTTATTCCTAAATGTGTGTTTTCATTGTCTCAGACTCACATTCTTGTCCTCAAATCCCATCCCAAGGACACTCCTTACTCAGCTCAGGGTGGGCATTGCCCATTGATGTTAATACACATTTGTGACTATTTACACCTGTTTTAGCACACATTTACACACCAAATTCCCATTTGTCACTGGGACAGGGAAAAGATCTCAGAGGAAGTGAAGGGGTGCAGATACAGCTGCCAAAAGCCCAAGCTCAACATCCAGCCTGGACACCTGGTCGGAAGCCACCTCCTTCTCCAGCTGCTGGTCTTCCTCCAGTGCCAGCTCTGGTGCAGGCAATACCTGTAGCCTGGTTGGGGAGTGGAAAATTGGTATCCCAACTTGCCAAAGACTGATGGTTGTAATTTGATATTTTATAGGTGGATTTGGCCTTGTGTTACTCCATCCTTCCATGGATCTCCATCAATGCTGGCCTCCAATGTGGTTTTGTTTCCTACAGGAATGTCCAGGTGCTCCTGCCTGATGCTCCTGTGGGGCGATGTCCAGCCTGCTGCCCAACCTCTGGAATGTCATTCCACAGGTTAATGGTTCCCTGTCCACGGCAGGAGGGCTGGAATTGGATATTCTGTCAGGTCCCTTCAAACCCAAAGCATTCTATCGTCCCTTGTGGCAAGAAGCAGATGGAGAACAGGGCAGGGGAAGGAAATGTGGGGTTACCTCTTGCTCTTAGGCAGGATCAGCCCCACCTATGCAGATTTAATTCTTCTTACAAAGAGAAATTAATCAAATTTGATGAACATGTTCATAATTAGAAGAGCATAAGCTCACGATTTCAAGGTGGCCAGCGGGTCCTGGCCAGTGCTGATGGAAGCCAGCTGAGGGCATGGAGTGTGAACCTTTATCTCTGCTGACATGACATATTATTAGGAAGTATTTCGAGTAATCTTTGATTTCCTCAGCATTGCAACACATTTCAAGAACTTGGCCGGGGATCAACCGAGCCTTTTTAATTTCCTACACTGCAAAATAAAACAAAAATCAAGCCCGATTGAGATGATATAATCAGGAACATTTTGAGGGTTTAGGTCAAATTAATGTGTCAGAGAAGGGTTTTCAGGGGGCTTGGGGAGCTTTAATCTGTCAAAGGCTGACTCAGAGCCTGTTTGGGCTTTGTAATCTTATTGTCTTTATGGAATTATGGGATGGAATGTCCTGAATTACCATCATCAGAGAGTCCAGCAAATAATCAGTTGGCATAAAGTTCAGAATAACTAAGTTAATTTTAAAGCAAGTATTGCACAATACGCCAGAATTTTTTTTCTTAGCTCATAAATGATCTTTTAATACTGCCCCTCAATGTGTGAAAGCACTCAGGTAACCTCCAAACACAGCCTTGCTGAGCCACTTTTGGGGCAGATTTTAAGAGATTGAGTTCTTTTCAAGCTGTGCTCGATTTTGCCAAGATTTGCTTTGCATTTACCAAAACAAAATTAAAAAAAACAACAAAGCAAACCAAACCTGCCTTTTGGTATTTGAATATCACCTGAACTCAATTATGCATCTAATACTTATTTCTTTTACATCTCCACTCCATCACAGATTTATACAGAGCTGCAATTATACATTTGGTATGCGGACATTTAGGTTCTAATGGATAAATTCAAAGATTGTTCGGGATAAACTCCAGGGTTGTTCATTCTCTGCTCCACAAATCATTAGCAAGAAAATATTTATCCATTTAATATTTGGGAAAATGCTGGTTTCCAGCCCTGCAGTCTCTGATCAGAGAGATGCAGCAGCGTTACTCAAACCCTGGCTCCCTGAAGAGCCTCAGCCATTGCTCCTCCAGTGTTTAATTAAATGAGGAGTAGCCAAGTTTACAGCTGGGTGTGGGTGCATCTCTCCTCCCGCTGGGTGTACGTGAGGTGGGACACACTGAGCAATGTTTTGGGTGGTGTAGCTCCTCTTCTCTCGCAGGGAGCAAAGCAGAGAATCCTGGGCTGATCCCATGTCCCTGAGCGCTCTTCCCACCCCAGCCCTGGTGGCACCAACTACATCCACCCTTTAAAACCCTTTCCTCTGCTGTAAAACTGCATTTTAGGATTGATTTAACACTTTTTGCACATGCTGCTAACTTGTTACTCCAGGACTCGCCTTCCAGTTCCCTTTTTTTCCTGGATTCCCAGGCTTACTGCTACCAGCAAATAAAAATGGGATTTTTTTAGATCTAAATCCATTCACTTGTAAATCAAAGAATCCCAGAACAGTTTGGGTTGGAAGGGACCTTAAAGATAATCCAGTCCCATCCCCTGCCATGAGCAGGGACATCTTCCACTGTCCCAGGTTGCTCCAAGCCCTGCCCAACCCGGCCTTGGGCACTTCCAGGGATCCAGGGGCAGCCACAGCTTCTCTGGGAAACCAAAATCTGACATATAATTATGTAATAAATATAATTTAAATTAAATAAATAATTAAATTAAATAAGAGACTATCCACTATTCCATTGTGCACATAATATCCTTTCCTTGGAGTTAAAAAAACCCCCAAACTTTTGGAAGAGACTGTGCCACAAAGAGCTGCCATGACCCAGCTGGGAAAGGGAAGGGAGGTTTATTATGGGAGGATGTAAGAGTTTCTAAATGCCCTGGAGAGGCTGTGATGGAGAGGATGTGAGGCAGCTGAATCACCCTTCTGGGGGCTGGAATAACACCAGGCTGGGTTCTACAGGAGCTGCAAGTGCCAATATTCAACTTGAATTTTTGTAAATGAAACCACCATTTCACAGGAGTCATTAACTAATTAGTCATTAACAGATTCACAAATATTTCTTTTTCCTAAAAATCTTTCAAACAGAAACTGCTGAAGACTGAGGAATTCTTGGCAGAAAACACCCGTGGTAGCATAAAGCAGTGCCCAGGAGATTGTTTTTCCTGACATTCTCAAATATCCCATTCCCCAGCACAGCTTTAATTTCATTCCATGATTATTTTGCCCCTGGTGAACTTTGAAGAACCTCTGCTCTTCTGTGACTGTGTTCTGTCTCCATCCTTGCTGGGATGTGGCACCTCTGGGCTGACTCCATCCAAACCAGGAGCTGATGGCAAGATATCCTTGCCCACAGGACAATCCTGAATTTATTCCATGGCAAAAAATGACAGATCTGAGCAAGAAATCAGCATTTATGGTGGTGGCCAACCAGTGCTGAAGTTTCTTGGTTGACCTCCTAAGGAGGTCCTTCACCTCCACGTACACTGCATTAGTTAAAGATAAATGAAAATAAATCTCTGTTACGTTATTTTATACATAACCTCCCCCTAGAGTGTGTGCAGGGAATAGGATTAAACCTGAAGGAAATGATTCAGTGAAGTAAAAACAATACAGACAGCATTTGGGGAGAGTTAAATCAAATTAGGGCACTCAGATCACTTCAGGATGAGAGAGAGGTGGGTGGTGCTCACCCCCACAGGCAGGGAAGTCA
The DNA here is from genome assembly GCF_001522545.3 of Parus major. NCBI lineage: Eukaryota > Metazoa > Chordata > Aves > Passeriformes > Paridae > Parus > Parus major. The sequence continues at coordinate 5,138,282 of NC_031772.1, forward strand.
AGGAAGGGTCAATAATGCCCATGTGGGGTGGGGTGAGGATGAGACTGCAACAGGACCTGTCCCCACAAGAACCTTGCTCCAGCTGTGGCTGGTGCCCTGCTGAGTTTCTCCAGGACGTCTGTGAGATATCTCTCTGCAACCTCCAAATATTTTCTGGAAAACAGGATTTCTCATCTCTGTGCCATGAGGAACATTTTTAACGTTGTTTTTCCCAGCCCAGCTCCTGAATTTTGGCTCGTGGCTGTGTGGGAGAATGAGGAGAAGCTTCTCCATCCCCTCTCCAGCTGCCAGCCTTGCTTCCCTCCAAGCAGCTCTCCCACCACTTGTCCTTCATCACAGCTTCTCCAGAGCTGAGAAATAAACCCAAGACCCACCCCCTTCCCCCTCTAAGTAACAGGGAAAATTCCTGATGCGTTGAACTTGTCTCATAATACTTAAAGAAAATACTTAAAGAATGTGTAATAAGGGGGGATTTAGAGAGGGCAAAATTCAGCACATAGATGAAACCTTCAGAATTGCACCAAAATGAGTCCTGTCTGCCTTTACCTCAGGGAAAGGCTTCAGGAAGGGAGGTGGGGTGACCCCAGGTGAGCCCCAGGACCCTCTGTCCCCAGGGCCACCCCTGCTGTCCTCACTGCTGGAATATGGGGAAAGAGAAGCTGGAGTTCTCGGTTCAGCTGCCAGGAAAAGCACACGGGAGAAGTGAAATTAAAATACTTATGGGAAAGCTGATACTGAGTTGTTCCATATTCTTGGGCAAGAGCTGGGCAAGGCTGGGGCCATCTTCCCGTGCTCCCTGCTCAGCATCCTGAGGTCTGGGAACCCTGAGTGGGACCTGAGCCCCAGGAGCCCTCTGAGGCAGAAATCTGAGGGCAAAAAAGCCTTTTTAGAGAGGAGGGATTTTATTTTTACCTAATACAGCCTGGGATCTTTAAAGTTGCTGGGTACCTGGAGACACCCCCTTGGTGATTTGATGGCCTTGATCACATCATCTGCTCTGAGAGGAAAAAATGGGTCAATTCTCCCGTGAGCACCAAGATTTGGGGCAAGGAGGATGAGGATTCTCAGCACCAACACAGGTCCCAGGTGTCCCAAACAGGGCCAGCTGGACAAATGGTCCCCAATACTGGGGTCCAAGCTGCAGGTCCTTCAGCTGGGGTCTCTCCCTCACCAGCCCTGCAGTGGCAGCACTCCAGACACCCCACACCTGGGCCAGGTTCCAGCTGCCAAACCCCTGTGGGGCTGTGTCCTCTCTCCAGCAGGAAGAGAAGGCCTGGAGGAGGCTCTGTGGCCAGGACATGGGGCAGGACAGGGCACTGGGGAGTCCTCTGGTCTTGGATGGTGACTTCCACAGTGTGGACAAGAGCCTGTTTTGGGGTTTGGCTTAAAAAAAATCACAGAATCATCGAGGCTGGAAAAGATCTCCAAGATCATCAAGTCCAGCTTTTGACTGATCACTCCCATGCCCATTACACCACATCAAGAAGTGCCACATTCACGTGGTTTTTGAGCACCTCCTGGTTTGTGACTCCACCGCTCCCCTGGGGTGCCTCTTCCAAAGCTTAACCACTCCTTGAGTGCAGAAAAAGCCAGGGATGGGCAAGTTGATTCCTCCTGGAATTGCAGGTTTCTGGGAGTTGTTCTTCCACCACACCAAGTGCCCAGGTCTGCACTAAGCTTTGCTCTCCCTTCCCTGGGGTTAGGGCAGGTGAGTCCAAACGTGGTGTGGTGATTCATCCCAGTCCCGCTAACTCTGGTGAAAAGTGCTTTTCCAAGCTTTGTTTCCACTCATTTCTCTCCATTGCTGCTGTCCCTGCCCCACCAGCTCTTTTCTGGCTCCAGGACATGCTGAAGGCTTTTCCATCCTTGCAGAGATAAACTCAAACTCTGTCCTTAAACCAAGCCCACACCTGGGTGAGACCCACAGAAAACTCCTCTTTGTTTTGCTACTCTATCCTCGGTTAATCAGCTAATTATGGCCCTAAATGCAAATATAGAGGGATGAGAATGAAAGCTTGGAAGGGCTGAGGCACTGGGGAGAAGGACAATAAATTAAGAGGTTTGCAAGGAAGCTTTCACTCATCTTCACGGTTTGGAGTTGTGAGCTTGCACTCGGGTTAGGAAGCGCCTTTTGAAATTAAACAGAAAAGATACAATCTTAATATTCCGTGAGATGTGCCAATACAAATATCTGTCGGCAGAGATGTAAAATAATAGCTTGAAAAGCAAGGAAAAGAACCACATGAAGTTTTGGGAGCAGGGTGATGTCACCCCCCCAGCCCAGCGAGATATTCTTTGTGTTGGAAATTAAAGCCGCATGAACTCCCTGCACAAAGCTGGGTGAGACTCTGCTTTTTCAGCCACCCCCTTAGGGAGGATGGGTATTATTTTCTGGTTTTAATTCTAAATTCATAAATAAATGTGATTGACTTGCCACCCAATAGCACTGAGCTGTGCAAAATAAGGATAAAGTCTGTCAATTAAATCTGTCAGTGGCTGGTGTTGCTGGAGCAGAAGAAAATCTGAATTAGCTGAAGTGGTCAACAAAATTCAGCTTCATGAGGAATTTCAGTTCAGGGAAGAGGAAAATCTGTCTCCATGGTATTATCTCCCCTTCCAAAGTTTCCTCCTGGCTGCACTGGGTCACAGGCTATGGACTGTAAATTATACAGCCCAAATCAAACCCTCTTCTGCAATAAGGGGAGAAGAAAACCATGCAGTGATTTAATGTAGGAAACAGCTCAAGCTACGGCTTTCTCTAGTTTGGGAATGTGGACAGTTGTGCTGAGATCCCCAAACCACTCCAACCCATGGAAATTAGCACATAACCATCTGGCCTGGTGGCTCAACACCTCCTGTGGCTGTAAATTCAAATCCCAGCAGCCTTAGCAGGGATTTGCTCGGAGAAACGGGCTGAGTCCTCGAGTAATGGAAAAACAAGGTGAGCTGGGAAGGCCTTGGGAGAGCTTTGGTTCCAGGAGGGAGCCAGCTCCAGTCAAGCATCCCTCAGCTTTCAGCAGGGAAAGGAGCCCTGCAGGAGCAGCTCCTCTTTGACTCTTGGTGTCCCATCCATGGCTGGGCTCCCTAGGCCCTTCCCTGGGATCCACCAGCCCACCCAGCTCTGTTCCCTTGGCATTTCCCATCCACCAGGCTGCTCTGTCCCAGCTCCAAGGCTCTGTGCAGTTTTGGGGGTCACAGAGCCACTGTGGGCATGGAGCAGTGCTGCCAGCTGTGGTTTCCCATCCAGGGTCTCCAGGATTAAAGTGTGTGGGTGTTTAAGGAAAGATCCCCCTGGGTGAAATGTGACATCCTCCACTGAGAACTGCAGGGTTTTCCCACCCTTGGTGGGAGCCCACGCTGCAGAGTGGGAAGATTCAGAGGAGACAAAATCATTTTCCTGGCTGTATGGAATGCACTGATCTTCCTTCCTTGCTTTGTGTGGGTTTTTAGCTAAGCTGCAATTAAAAATCGGGAATATGGATTTAATATCTCCAATCAGCAGCATCTGCCCTCACCAATAAATACTCTGCCCTGCCAGGCATGGCTGTAAGGCTGAGCCATGGTTATGGCTCACCCACAAAAAAATTGCTTTTTCCTAACCCTCAAGACCTGGAAGCAGCAGCTGAGTCTAATTTGAGCTCTGCAGCAGGTTTTACCCATGGAAAGTTGTGTATTCCTTGCACATCTGGTTGTATTCAGGGGGATGTTGCCTTTCAGTGCTGCTCAAGTCTGGCTGTGCCCCTTTAGTTCCTGGGTAAATCGTCCTTTTCCCTCTGGGAAACCTGGTGGACGTTGTTTGGAATAGAATTAGTAATTCATTAACATTTCAATGGGTGGAGGTTTAGGAAGAGCATGGCATTAAACCAAGCACCAGGGCAGGTTTGGCTTCTCCAGCAGTGCTGCCAAGGGCAGGAGATTGGATGACTCCAATGCTGCCAGGAGAAGTTGTTTGGATTTTAAAAAATCCCACTTGGATTTCACTCTTCCCTCTCCTTCCCCTTTCTCCTGGAACAGCAGAGCCCAGAGCCCAAGCAGGGCAAGGGGGCTTTACATAAACTGTAGGGAGATGAACTCTGCTTTTCCCTGGATTTCTGCCTGCATTAGTGCATCTGCTCAGAGTTATTGTCCCATGTTCCACAAACTTAAAGCACTTCCTTACTGAACAGAATTCCTCCAGTTCACTGCAAAACACGACAAAAGTCAGCCCCGAGGATGCCAAAGGCTCCCGCTCTGCACATCCTCCAATTCCCAATCCCAGCAGCAGCAAACTCAGGGAATCACTGAGGAGTTGTGAAAGTTCCAGCTGCAGCTCTGCTTTGCTGCTGGAGGGCAGGGAAGAACTCAGCTTTTCCTGAAGGTGCTTTCCCGATGGATTTGGTTGGCATGGCCGATCCGGCACGCTGGGCCAGAGCGGAGCCGCAGGATGGGAGATGTTGGGAAGGAGCAGGACCAGGGCTGTTCTCCCGGCATCTCAGGGCTCAGCGCTGCTCAGAGCTGGAGATTCCCACCCAGAGATGGGTCAGAAGCTGCTGCCAGAGCTCTTTGCCTGCTGGAGAAACCCAGCAGGGTTCGGTGGGCAGTGGCTGATGGATCCCAGCTGGCTCAGAGCGATCCTTTCTCCATCTGAAGGAGCATCCCTCCCTCCCATGGCATTCCCTGGCCCGAGGAGGTTTGTGTTCCCCTGTCTGGGCAGCTCAGAGTGGAGGTAAGAGCACTGGAAAACGGGTTTTCCTCAAACTATTAGAATTCAGCTTAGAGCAGGGTGATGGTGCTGCATTGACAATTGGACTTGATGATTTTAGAGCTCTTTTCCAGCCTTAATAATCCCAGGATTCTGGGAGATAAGGAATGGATCTGCTCTCCTCTAAATCATACACAACACATAGCCCTGGATTTTTTCTATTTATTTTTTTATCTATAACAGGATTAAAATGCAACCAAGAGAATTAATAAAACATTAATAATTAAAAATGTGTCCATGGCTGGCAGATAGAGTTGAGTGGCAGAAAAAGGGGTTCCCTGGATCCATGGGTTTTCCTTCCTGAGCTCCCACAAACCCTCCCGCAGATCCCTGGAGTTGTTGTATGTGCGAACAACCCCGAGTTTGAAAACTCTCTCAGTTTGTTTACCTTCCCCCAAATCAAGAACACATTGAGAATAATTTGCAAGACAGAAAAAGAAAAGCTTTAATTTATCAAGGTTTCCACTCAACAAATAACATGAAATCCCTTCTCCTACCGGGACACCTGCAAAGCTCCTGCTGGGATCCCGCCTGTGCCGGAGCTGCTCCGGGAGCTCTTGGGCACTTTCTCAGTCAGAAAGTTCCATAGAATTTAAAGTTTAAAGTGAGAAAGTTAAATTCAAACCTGTTATACTTTCCAGCCTGTGGTCTGTGCCTCCAATTGCAGCTCAGATCGCTGTAATGGAGTGGGCTTGAAGGAAAACTTATTTTTTTAAAAATTGTTAGTGTTTTCCTTCTCATGTATCTCGGCTTTGTGTCTGTCAGCTGGGTCCTCCTTCCCTGGAGCAGGGGAAAACACAATGATTGATTCTTATTAAAGGTAAAAATGGAGGAAAAAAAAAACACAAACAAGGGGAAATATAACAAGAAAGTGAAATTCAGATTTTTTAATTCAGGTTTCAATTTTCAAGAATTTAATTTAAGATTTTTCAATAAAGACTTCTATATGTATTATTTTTCAAATTTAAAATTAGTGGGATTAAGTCTGTCCATGGGTCTGCCTCCTCAGGTCATCACAGCAGTTCCACACACGGTTTAAGAAACCAAACTACAAAATATAATTAGTGAAGATCCCATTGTTCATCATTTGTTCATTATTTGTCATTTTTTGGTTCAGTTCTGGCTTTGATTTGTGCTAAATTTGCCCTGGGACAATCCCAGCACCCAGAGATTTGTTCAGCTCTGTCTGGCAAAATCCATCCCAGGGATTTTGCAGCACTATGGGAGTGGATTCCTCGAGCTCAGGGATGGAAATTTGGGGTTCCCCCCAGCTCCAGCCACCTCCTGGCCTGTCTGGGATATTCCTGCAAATAACTCCAGGAACACTTAAAACTAGCAGCTCCTACAAAATCATTTTGCTGCTGGAAAACCTTTTTTACTTAGTGTTGAATTAGGAAATGGTTTTGCAGCACTGATGGGAGGGAGGTTGGTGCCATCCAGCCCCAGCCCCAATCCCTGTTTTAACCCCAATCCCAGCTCCAGCCCCAAACCCTGTTTTAGCCCCAATCCCAGCCCCAATCCCATCCCCAAACCCTGTTTTACCCCCAATCCCAGCTCCAGCCCCAAACCCTGATTTAGCTTCAATCCCTGTTTTAGCCCCAGTCCCAGCCCCAGTCCCAGCCCAAATCCCTGTTTTAGTCCCAGTCCCAGCCCCAAACCCTGTTTTAGCCTCAATCCCTGTTTTAGCCCCAATCCCAGCTCCATCCTCTCGGAGCCAGCAGAGCATCCCAAGCCCTCAGCGCTGCCTTGGAGCTGGGACCATTTCCAGCCTCCCTCGGGATTTTCTCTCTCTCTGGGTGTGAATCCCAGGGCAGAGCCCATCTCGACCCCCCCAGGGAGATTTGGGCAGGATTTGGTGGGGGCAGCACGGAATATCCCGGCTTTACAGAGGCATCCACCAGATCCAGCACCGGCCCTGCTGAACGGAGCAGATGGACGTGCTTGGATTTCAGTCAGGAAAAGCACCAATCCTATGGAATATTGTGTTATATCCCACTGGATTTTCCTCATTTCAGTCAGGAAAAGCATCAATCCTATGGAATACTGTGTTATATCCCACTGGATTGCATATATTTATAATAAACAGGTTCTGATGGTAACATCTACCTCTTTGACTTGTGCTGGGTGGAAGATTCCCTGAAATCCAGGAAATTTTTCCACAAACAAATCCAAACGATCCCTAATGGTAGCTTTGAAATCCGTGGGAGCTCTGGCACTGATTTTGGGGCACTCAGGATTTTGCATTCCATGAGCAAAGGTACCAAAACCTGGCTTGGTTGCAGAGCACAAATGATCCAGCAATCCTTTGTTTGAGGAGGGAATATTTCTTCCCCCACTTGGAAAAGCCCTACAGCCACAAAACAGGAGGAGGAAAGACTTCACAATTAACCCTGGCTCAAATGAAGAAGGATTTTAAGTTCATTTAGGTCCTTTTCTTTTTCCCCCCAAAAAAGCCATATCACTTTACATTTATAATGTTGGTATCATCCAGTACTTTAAATCAAATTATGGCTGTATCAGGCTGCTTAACAATGTTTCTTTTTAATTAAGTTTACCAGTCCCAGATGCATTTTTTTTAAAGAAAGAAATTAAACAAACGTAATTAAATTACATGACAGGGGTTAGGTAAGACAGCAAACAGCCCTGCAAAAATACAAGGATTGATAAATCCTTTTGGATACTCACATTTTGCACTTTTCCTACACCCTGTGGTATTCCAAGGGACATCCTGGAATGCCCACAGCAGTGTCCAGAGCCCTCTCTCCCTTACCTAAGGAATTACCCTCAGAGGTGTTTTAAAATCCTGCTGCCAGAGAGATTTTAAAGAGCCCAGCTTTCCTCAGAAAGCTGAATATCCATGAATCCCCATTCATTTCCCTGTGCTGCAGAGACTTGAGCAGAGCATCACATCTGCCTGATTTGGGGTCTCTCCTGCTGTGGGAGGTGCTGGGGGTCCCCAGAGCATCCCCCTCCAGCCTCCAGCAGCAGGCACGGAGCAAGGGAGAGCTTGGACAGGCAGGATCCATCCCCATGGGATTTCAGCTTTATGGGATTGATGGAACAGCCCCAAACTCAGGCTTTGGGGTGGTGCTCACGTTGCAGGAACTCCTTGTTCTCAATTAGACAACGGGGTGAGCACTGCCCAGGGAAAGGCAGCTGCATTTTCACTGAGAAAACAGCAATAAAAAATAGGAATGGAGGAAAAGGAAGGGGAGCAGGGCCGGGCAGTGGATTGCACGTGCAGACCTGGAGGGATCTGTGTTTTCCTCAGTTCCTCCAAGCTCACACCCTGGAGCTGGGCTGAGCTCCCAGGAGGGCACCCTCAGCCAGGACACCCCATCCCTTGAATTTCTGTGGTTGAAACAGCACAGAAATACCCAGAGTCCATCTTTAAAGGCCACAAGAATTGCCAGGATGAGGGCAGTGGGGTTTATGGCAGGAAAGTCCCATGGAAAGCCCTGTGCTTGCACACCCCTTCCCAAGGGAGCTCTGGGCACGGCCGATAGCATCGGCTGGAATTTGCGCCCTGGACAAGCCGCGGACACTGTGAGATTACTGGGATTTTTATAGGGGTTAAAATGGAATAATCTCATGGAGGGAGCAGCAAATCCCTGTCTCCAGCCCTGCAGGAAGCACAGCCACGGGAGCAGATGAGCAGAGCACCGAGAAGCCTCACGGAGCTGGGACAGGATGGTCCCCAGGACAATCTGACATCCCCACGAAGCCGTCGGCGTGCACGGGGAGCAGCCTTTCCATCCTCTCCCTGATTTCCCCGACTCCGAGGATCTGCATCTGGGGCTGCAAGGATGAAGTCAGCCCCGGAGCTGCTACGGGCTGGAAGTGATTTCACCGAGCTGCAATGCACATGGATTAATTCCAGTACTGTAAAGTCAACATGGGTGAACACTGGCTACATCACAGCCTTCATTACTGGGGTCTGGAGCGGCTTTGGATGAAGTAATTTCCCTGGGGTTTAGCACTTCCAAAACATATAGGGCGTCCTTCTTGGATTGGCCTGCAGAGAGGTGCCCCCCCCCTGCAGCCACCCCAAATTGGCCTTTATCAGTTGCACATGGACCCCTGCGACTGCGAGGGGCTTCAAACGAGGCCCAGATGGGCCGTGGCACACGATGCCCAAACACCGGACACATGGAATGAGGCTCAGCTCCAGTGCACACCATGGATGTTATTAATAACAAATGAGACAACACTCCCAGACCCAGCCTTCCAGTGGGAGAGGATGTGGGATGAGTGGGGATTAGCGATTCCTCCATCCTTCGTGGTCAAATCCACTCCTGGAGAGTTCAGAGTTGGGATTTTGTACACCGGGAAGCCAACGCTCATCAAGCTGCTCAGTTTGGACTTTCCCAGATTTGAAGTGAACTCTTCTCGTGCAGGAGATGTTTATTTTGTCCTTTTTTCACCCCTCAGATATAAACTGGAACCGAGCCCCTGTCATGTGCAATTTGCTTCCTTGGCAGTCGCTTGTGCAAATGGGACTCAGTTTTTCCTGGGCACCAGAATTTGCTCCCAGATAGAATCCCAGGATGGTTTGGGTTGGGAATGACTGTAAATCCCACCCAGTTCCAAATTCTAGACACCTTCCACTATCCCAGGTTTCTCCAAGCCCCATCCAACCTGGCCTTGGGCACTTCCAGGGGTCCAGGGGCAGCCACAGCTTCTCTGGGCACCCAGGGCCTCCCCACCCTCACAGGCAGGAATTTTTTCCCAGTATCCCATTTAAACCCAGCCTCTGCCAATTTAAATTCAAGCTCAGCTTCCTGCACAAACCACCCCACAAAAAGCAACTTCACTCCTTCATTTAGCACCAGGGGCTGGGTTTTTATGAGAGGCTTTTAAGGGTTAATAATGGGGTTCCCCTCATGTGATTCATTCAAAAAACCTCTTCCAGCTTGATATTCAACATCAGCATCCAGGTCCTGCTTCCCTGGAAGAGGACAGAGCTTTAAAATGGAAATTAAGAAAATTTCTTCAGGCCCAGCTGCCCAGGGCAGGGGTGGAGTCCCCATCTCTGGAGGGACTGAAAATCCCCGTGGATGTGGCACTTGGGGACACGGGGCAGTGGTGGCCTGGGCAGTGCTGGGGTGCTCGGACTATGGGGACCTCAGGGGGCTCTTCCAAGCTGTGGGTGCTGACACTGGGGTCTGGGGATGGCAATAGAGGGACTTTGGGGTGCTGATGCTGGGATTTTGGGGTGCTGACACTGGGACTTTGGGGTGCTGACACTGGGATTTTGGGGTGCTGACACTGGGACTTTGGGGTG
>NC_031772.1:5149081-5150268 GCF_001522545.3 Parus major
CCATCCCATCCCATCCCATCCCATCCCATCCCATCCCATCCCATCCCATCCCATCCCACTCAGCCGAGGGGAGGCAACACCACTTTGGGATTATTTTTATGATCGGAAACAAGGATTTCTCCCTCCCTGTTTTCTCTTGTGGATTCTCTGGAGTGGGAACATGGAATTTCCTCTGAAACTCCAGCAGGGTGAAAGGGATTGATTTTTTTTCTCTCTTTTCCTATAAAGAAAATATTTTATACAATTTTTTTTCAATATTTTATACAAAATAGACCTGTAAATTCTAATCTTAAACAAAATTATTCCCAGCAGTGCCAATGGCATCGCTGGCATCGGGATTGGGATGGGACCAGAGCTGCCGATGCCTCTCACGGTGACAAAAAACAGGGACACACCTCGGGTTCCTTCCCAGTTTCTGTGCTGTGTTTAACTGGAAAGTGTAGAAAATTAATTAATTTTCCTGGAGTACGAAGGAGAAAAGTTCACTTCGAAGAGCTGCTGACTCCCAGGGTTTATTTAACCCTGGTTATTATTTAATTCACATTTTAGAGCACCATCAATATTATTATCCCGCTCTTTAATTACATATTTGTAACCATGTAATAGAAAATCCGAGGGGAAGGAAATGCTCTGATTTCATTTCCAAGGGAGTGGTTCAGCAGTGTTGCAGTCACTGGGATGTGGCTGCATCCAGGGAATGATGATCCCGGCGGATGAGTGAAGCCACAGCAGCCAGGGCAGCTCGGATGGGGCTGGGAGAATTCAATTCTGCCCTTCCCCGTCCTTCCCTCAATCAAAATTCAGTAAAATAATTATTTTTAAATCACTTTGGTTTTTAAAAATATTAATATGTTAATGTGAAAATGAATATTTGCATAAAATGACTTTTTCATCCAGTTCCATTAGCAGTAATTATCTGGGGCATCCTGGGATAAAAATGGTCATTGTTACTTCCCAGATTTTTCCTAAAATGCATTCACATTGTAGGAGATTCTTTTGATAATTCTTGTCTTTTTAATTAAAATTATTACACTTTTCTCCCTTTCCCCATCCTTATTTTATGACTTTTTCTTCCTGACTCTAAACTCCCTGTGTGAATCTGAATTAACTCCATTAAATTTAATCATTCTGACAAAAATTACCCTGGAAATACCCTGGGATGACCCTGGGCTTTCTCTGTATTTTCC
>NC_031772.1:5151633-5188834 GCF_001522545.3 Parus major
AAATAAAATAAAATAAAATAAAATAAAATAAAATAAAATAAAATAAAATAAAATAAAATAAAATAAAATAAAATAAAATAAAATAAAATAAAATATTGGTTTTATCCAATCCCTGACTTGGAGGAATTTGGAAATCCATTTTTTTTTAATTTTCCAGGGATCTGACACCCCTGAGCCGCTGACCAGGGATGCTCCACCAGCATCTCCCCAGGGAAAACAATCCCCAAACTGGGCTATTCCCACATCCCTGGGAGTTTGAGCAGCAGCTTTTGGGAACCTGGAGCTCTTCATTCCCACATTTGCAGCCCCGGGGCTGCGGAGCAGGAATGCTGCAGGATAACGGCTCAAAAACATGGAAATGCTCGGGATGGGAGATGTGGAGCTGCAAAAGTTCCCTTGGCTGCCTGCCCCAGTAAAAAGGTTTTTCCTTTCATGGCCTTTCCCAACACCGCAGATTTTTTTCTCCTGAGCTGAGCCCTGGAAGGAGGAACTCCAGACAGAGCGAGATTTTCCGATCCCAGAGCCCTTTCCCTGCCCTTTTCCAGCTTCCCCGTTGGTGCTGCTCTATGACAAATTATTTTGGAGCTGATAAGAATAGAAACCCTGCTTTTGTGGGATCTACAAAACAGCAGATATTGGAGTTGTGAACCCAAAATCCAGGGAGGAATGAGAGCATTGGGCTCCCTCCCTGTGTCAATAATTGGGGATAAAATCCATCTTCTGGGAAAACAAGGATCACTGCAGGGTCTGCCGATAAAGAAGTATCAGCTTTTCCCAAAATTCTGGGCTGAAACAATGGTTTCCAATGCTTGGAATGCGAAATAATTTTCCTCTTTGCTGAAATGTATTTCTGGCAACAGGAAAACAGGAAACCAACTTGGAAAATATTAACGAAATGGAAACCGAGATCGTAAAGAATTCGGGGCTGGAGCCTTTTGCAGCTTCCAAGATGCGACAGCGGCAGAAGCAGAACCCTAAACCAATTAAAGGCAATTTAATTTCGGAGGCTTCTCACGGAGGGAAGGGATCTGGCGAGGATTTGGGATGCAGGGAGACATCCCAGCCCCAGCACCTGCGAGGTTATTGCTCCCAGAGCCGGAGCTGGGATTCGATGCAGATGTGCCCCGGAATCCACTCCCTGCTCCAGCTGCAGATCCCAAAGATGGGCTGCTCGTGTCGTGTTCTTCCTTAATTATTGGGGAATTTGAGGGTTCTAATTGTGCTGGCAGATATTTTGGAAAGGTTTGGGTTTAGAGCTGAGTCCTGCCTGGCAGAGCTGGGAATTTGTGCCATGTGTGGCCCATGGGAGCACAGGGAATACATTCCAGTGGAAAATAATCCTATAGAAATCCCATAAAAGGTTAATTTAAAGGACAGAACAGAGGAAAAATGTGAGTCTCTGGGTTTGCTCCATTCACAGGTGCTGGGGACTCTTCTCCACATAATCCACAGTGCCAGACTTGGGTTCTCCAGGACCAGAAGCCTGGAAAACCATTCCTCTCTCATGTGTTTCCTCTCTTCCCCGATTTTCTGCCGACTGAAACACACCCAAAGGAAAGAAACTCCCGTTCCTGGCCTCTGCTGGGCATTTGCAATCTGGGCTTTGCCTTCCCCACATCCAGAGCTGCCTGAGGGATTTACTGCTCATCCCACACCTTCAGGAACATTCCCTGCACCCAAACACCCTTCAGCTGGGATATTGTCCCACTGTCGTAGAATCCTTCTGGTTGAACAACTCCCACAGGGAAACATCCTTGTCCTAAGTCCTTTTTTCCCCTCTTGCAGGGACTCCTTTCCCTGGTGAGCACTTCCAGCCCACTCTGCATCCCAAGAACTCCCCAACAAATTGTTTCCACACTCCAGCCCGACTCCAAGCCCGGTGCAATCCAAGGGTTAACCAAGTGAAACGTTTAAGGAGTCATGAAATGACTGTTTCCGCTTCCCATCTGGCTTTTATCAATTTTCAGTCGCTTTCCGAAGTGCAGCGACACAATCAAAAGCCCCAATCTCCCGAGGCAGATAATTCAATTTGGGAAATGAATTTCTTATGTGCCCAGGAGTAAATACATTCCTGGCCAGGGAGATATGGACTGCTGTCAATGGGATAATGAGGTCCAGGGGAGCGGCCGTGGCCCCCCCGGAGTCCTTTGGGGTGAGCGGGAGCGGTGGGATGAGGGTGGGAAGGTGCCAGAGGGATGGGACATCTCAAGGGCCAAGTGTGGAGCATCAGCCACCTCATGGACGTGAAGAGGGGATGGATTTTATTTTCTGGATGTTTAAAAAGGGCTCTGGGCTGGTTGGGAGTTGGACTCAATCTTGGAGGTCTTTTCCCAGCCTCGGTGGTTCTGGGATTGTGGGATCTCCACAACCTCCAGCTGGGTGTTGGCCTCTTCCCTCAGGTAACGTTAAAGACAGGAAGAAACAGCCTCAAGTTGCCCCAGGGGAGGTTTTGTTGGATGTGAGGGAAAATTTCTCCACCCAAAGGATTGTCCTGCCCTGGCACAGGCTCCCAGCTGTCACCAGCTGTCCCCCAGCAGTGCCAAGGCCACCACTGATCCACATCTCCAAGTGACACCTCTGCACGGCCTTAAATCCCTCCTGGCTCTGCCACAAACGTGGGAATCAGCCAGAGGGATCCACGCTGGGTGAGCTGGATAACAGGAACTGCCTGGGACAGGCAGCAGTTGGGCTTTATCTGCTCTTTTAAACCTGTTCAGGTTGTGGTGTTGAGTAACAAAATCTGCATGGCGATGTTACTGAAGAAATTAGAAATCAAAATGGATTGAGTAAAAAATTCTAAGATATTCAAAGAAAAAGTAACTTGCCAACAAATTAAATAAAAATGAAAATAAAGAGAATTAAAATGAAGATGAAAATTTGATTAATTTAAAAGAGATTGAAATAAGAGAAAACAAGAAGAAAATGAAAGAGAAGAAGAAGTTTAGTCTGCAATTCTAATTCCAGGTTTAACCCTTTCTATCCCAGTCCTCCACTCCTTCATCATGATCAACCTGCCAGAACACACCAAATCCACACTATGCTGGCTTGGGAAAAAGGCTTTTCCCTCCTCATCTCAACAATTCCAAACAAACAGGGTCCATTTTCCATTTTGCTCATTCCGTTGGCACTGCCCCATCCTGATTTTCCCTCCTGGTAAGGCTGGTGGGTGCTGACGGGACCATTTGGGAAGGAAATATCCCTCTTTTGCACTTTCCCTGAGTGGGATGAAGCCAAGAGCCCATCAAATTCCAACTCTGCAGGGAATTTTCCTCCTTTTTCCAAGGTGTTGGGCACATCCCAGCTTGGAGAGCAATCAGCCCTCGGCTGAGTTCAGGAGGTCCCGATTTTCCTGCGGGAAGTGCTTTAATCAAGATTAATCTTTTCCAGTTTGCAGTAATCGGAGCTCTTCCTGAGTTTTCCTCAACTCTGCTTTAGGATGAAATTATCGAATTTCCATGGCAATTAACGGAGGAAGGCTGAGCACAAGGATCGTTCTGTGAGATGGGTGGCAGGGGACAAGTGACACTGGCTCGGGCCAGCTGTAGGAATGGTCTCTGTGGGATGTTTTCCCATAAAATCCCTCCCTCTGGAACAGTTTTTACCTGGGGCATCGCTGACCTCCCGATGCTCACCAGCACCTGAATCCTACTCTCAGGCGCCGTGATCCGGGGATAAGACTCAGAGGGATTAGCAGAAGAAGGAACTTTGACCTGGATTTAGGATTTAGCCGAATATCCCCCAAATCCCCTTTACCTTAAAGCCACCTCGTGGCAAAGCCTTGGCACAAGTGACAGGCACGGGGGATGGGGGGGAGCTCCAAGGGGATGGGACAAGCCCGGGGGCACATCCTGACCTCGGCCACGTGGAAGGGACAACCCTGGGATCAGCCCATCCAACCTCCCTGGAGAGGGAAACGGGGAAAAAGGAAAGGAAGTGAGGAAAACAGGGGGGGAAATAAAGGGAATGGGGACAGGGAAAATGGGAAACAGAAAGGAAGTGAGCAGAGGAAAGTGGAGGAAAAGAAACTGGGGAAAGGGAAATGAGGAAAGGGAAATGGGGGAAATGAAGAAAGCAGGGAAAGGGAAGCAATGGGAAAAGAAGGGAAATGAGGAAAGGGAAGTGGGGAAAAAGGAAATAGGGGAGGGGAAGCAGGGAAAAGACAGGAAATGGGGAAAGGGAAATGGAAAAAGGAAGAAAGTAGGGAAAGAAAGGAAGTGGGGAAATGGAAAAGTGGGAAAAGAAAATAATTGAGATGGAAGTGAAGGAAAAAGAAAGGAGGTGGGAAAAGCCAAATGGGAAAAGGGAAATGAGGAAAAAGGAAAGGAAGTGGGGAAGATGAAAGAAAACGGGGAAATGGGGACTGTCCCCTGCCCGAGCAGCCCTGGCCCCCCTGGCACATGGGATGGGATTAACAACACACAGATGCATCCAGGGAAAACCCTCTGACCCGGCTCTGGGGCTCAGCCGAAACAAAACATTCCATGTTCAGGCAGAGGCAGCCGGAGGAGCCGGGCTTTTCAAAGCACACATTTCAGTGGGATTTGGATCCTGCCGTGTCCTCCGAGCTGTGTCAGAGCTGCTCCAGCCTCACATCTCCTGGCAAGGGAAGCAGGAGGAGCTGCTCCGGCCGGGATGCAGCAGCTGGAAAGGAGATGAAAAGGAGGGGAATTGCTGTGACGTGGCCACGGAGAGAGGCTTAGGAGCCAAGGGGGAGGGCAAAGAGCAGGAAAAACGCAGCTTCCAAGGACATATATTTGAGGGAAAAACTCCGCAGCATCTGCTTAGGACATCGGGTATTTCCCTCAGAAAGCCGCTCCTAAATAATCGCCCTCCTCTTTTAATGCAAATTGCATTGTGAATGATTTAAAACTCCAGAAAAGAGAGGCACCTGTGGACACGGCTCCAGCCCCAATCCCAGCCCTGGAAAGGCATCATTCCTGCCCGGCATCTCCTGGGATTGGGTTACCGGGAGTAATTCACGTACAGCTCACAAACGATAAATCCTGGCGGCGTTGGTTGAGGAATCCGGGCTAAGGAGAGATGGAAGTGATTGAATCCAAATGGCTCCGCAGCCCGGGCCTGCCGGACTCACTAAACACCAAAATTAACAATATTTCGGGGCATGATGAACTGCAGCCCTGGAAAACTGCTCCCCAAGTGCACCTTAAACACAGCAAGAGCTTTTTCAGGGAGGTTTTTAGATAAATGTTGGAAGAAAAGAGAAGTTTTCATCGTTTTCCTTCCATCTGGTGGAATTCCTCTAAGTCCTGTCCTTTTCTGCTGATGGCTGGGGCAGGATGGTGGCACCAGAGTGAGCCTGGGGCTGCTCTGGGCACAAATCAGTTTGGCAGAGAAATACAGAGAGGGAGTCTGCTCCAAAAAAATCCTCTAAAAGGTGAATTCAGACGCAGCACTCACTCAGATACTCTCAGCAGGACCATGAGCCCCTGACAATCCTTGGATGATCCAAGGTGTCTCCTCCACATCTCCTGGCCAGCAGGAAAGGTGGGAGCTGTCCCGTGGCTGGGCTCCTCTCAGCCAGGGTCACACTCCATGAGCTGCTGCTGTCAGGGATTTATGACAGAGCAGAAAGGAGCAGGAAGCCAATAAATGCTGATATCTGCCCCTTATCATCAGACATTTGGGCTGGATTTGGAATTTCTGTGTGTCTCCCAGCTGTGCCGTTGGGCAGGCACATCCATTCTCTGTTCAGCCTTCCCAGAAATAATCCAGGCTCAGGTCAGAACAAAGACAAAGGGATTTGGGGCTTTGCCTCAGAGGGAGATGAAGATTCAAGGATGAAAACTCAGTGACTGTGTTGGCTCTGCCTTGCAGGAAAATCCATATTTGTCTGACCTGTTCATCCATGTCTATGCCCACATTTCAGTCATTCCAGGAGAATCTGTTCCCTCTGCCTGGATAATTTCTTTGGGGACTGATGGAGCTCAGTGAAGCCCCCAAAAGTATCAGAGGGCCACCAAACCAGATTTCTTCAAATTCTCCAACCTGGCCTTGGCCACTTCCAGGGCTGGAGCAGCCACAGCTTCTCTGGGCACCCTGCCCAACCTCCCAGAGAGAAAATCCTCCCCAGTATCCCATCTCACCCTGCCCTCTGGCAGTGGGAAGCCATTCCCTGTGTCCTGTCCCTGTTTCTGGTTATCAGGTTCAATCCTGATGTCCTGACACTCGTACTGACACTCACAGAATGGCTGATGCCACTCTGGGATATTTTCCCTATAAATAATCCACACTAGGGCTCGATGCCAACACGAGGGATTTTCTCTCTGTAAGTCTCTGCCTTGTTCAGCTCCATTCCATCAGCCCCCGGCCCACACCTGGCCAAGCCCCTGAGCACATGGCTTGCTTGAAACATCTGGGAAAACCCATCTACTGCAGCAAAATCATAATTTTTAGCTTAAATTCACAGGGCTGCATCTTAAATCAGTGGGACAATCAATCAATGGGATTTTTCCCTTTGTAAAGACTCTGGGGCCAGAATTTAATATACAAAGTCAAGGGGGTTTCTCCTGAAGATGGAGTTTCTAAAAATGAATATTACAGCATTGTTTTCACCCTTATTGACTGTGTCATGCTGTTATTGCCTCCAGTCATTTTTTTTAGGAAACAAATAAACAGCCAGGATTTGTCAGTCTAAGCAAAAACCTATAGTGGCAGCAAACTTAATCTGGTGTTAATTAGGCTTGTGGAAAACTAAATCAAGCATCAGAAACCACAGATTATTTTAGGCTTCCTCTAGCATAAACAGAAAGGCTTGAGGATCCATAACATATTATTTTTGTTGACAGTTTTCCACTTTTCCCCCAATTTATTTCATGGATCTGATAGGCTGCTCCTTGATTGCTTTTAGCTCTGTCTTCTTTTGGCCTCTGCATGGCAGTTTGTTAATCCTTCCTATTTTTGTGTGTTTAAGCAGGATTACAAACTTCAAATGCATTGTAAAAGGAACCTGTATACAATCTTTCAAAACCACTTAAGTGGGCCAATGACAGAAGTCCCAGCCCTGCAAGGAAATACAGAACATTTCGGAAATCATCCCCGCTGTTTATTTAGAAGCCATTTTTAATTACTCAGCAGGAATGAATGAAAGAACTGGAAAATGGAGAGAGACAGAGGGGTTTGCATTGAGTTACAGCTCGTGGAGAACAAGGGAGGGACGGTCAGGCTTTCAAGTCTGGGGAATTTGGGGGTGTAATTATGTCCTGTGGGTTTATTGACAATTTAAACCGCAAATATATTGCAAAGAGCAGAGGCATCTCTCGAAAGGCTCAATGCAGCATCCTCTGGAACATCAGGAGGAATTTCTCCAGGGAAAGGGTGGCCAGGCATTGCAAGGGGGGTGCTGGAGGTGTCCAAGGAAGGACTGGACGTGGCAGTCTCCTGGTCAGGAGCCACTGGGCTGCTGATTTCCCCAAACTTCTTCCCAAACTTCAGCTCCAGAGCGATCCTGGCAGCCCTGGCTGGGATTTCTCACAGGGGCCACTCACAGAAGGCCTATCCTGCCAATGAGTGCTCATTCCTCCTGGAGTTTCTCTTCCCTTAAAAGCCAATATTAGCCTGCCTGAGAAAGAATGGAGCATTCATTTATTGGGACAAGATGATTTTCAAGCTGATTTGCATTAATTTTGGAAGTAGGAATTTTTTTTTGTTCCCGTTTCTTTCCAGGAAAAACTGAAGTCATAGGAGAGTAAGCCATGCCTTGCCTGGTTTTGATCACTTGAAGGACTTAGAAGCAAACCCCTCAAAGTAAATATTTCCTAGGAAGATCATTAAGGGTGCGACCAACATGCAGGGAACAGCAACAGGAAAATGCTGCTTTAAACCTAATCCCAACCCATGCTGCATTCATTAGTGAATGACATTGTAGCTGGAACAGGAAAAAATAAAAAGCCACGGAGCAGAATGATATTCCAATTGTTAAATGGTTTTGGATCACTCCAATTATCCCCCCTCAAATGGCAATTGTTCTCCAGTGTTTAGCAGAGGGAGAAGTTCTCACAGCAGTTCAGGTGGGCACAGGAATGTTGGTGCTCTGCTGATAAGCATCCTGGGAGCTGTTATCAGTGAGATACCCAGCATGGGGACCTGGGAAATTACCTGGGAGATGATGCCTTGCTTCCTGTGACACTGAGGAGAAATAATTATTTTTGTAAAATCATGGAATGGTAGGAGGGTTTGGGTTGGAAGTGGATGACCTTAAAGATCATCTCATTCCACACCTTCCACTATCCCAGGCTGCTCCAAGCCCCGTCCAACCTGGCCCTGGACACTTCCAGGAACAGCCACAGCTTCTCTGGGCCCCCTGTGCCAGGGCTTCCCCACCCCCACAGGGAAGGGATCCTTCCCAGTATCCCATCTAACCCTGAGCCTTGTCAGTGTGAGGCTGTTCCCCCTGTCCTGTCATTCCTTGCCCTTGTAGAAAACGTACCAGGATAAAGCTCCCAGCTGGAACAGCCCAACCCAGGAGCTGCTCCCTCTGCCTGGAGCTCCCGGAGAGCCCTGGCCCCTGGAGCACCCATGGGTGCTATCTCTCCCAACCAGGACACCCTCCTGGAAGCCTGACAGCTCCTGCTTGCTAAAAACCAACTTTATTATTAGCAGAAGAAGAAAAAAAAGCAAAGCTGACGCGCTGGGGGAGCTGCAGGAAGGGAGATAAGGAGCAGCTGCTCCCCTTCCTGCCCGGCCCCCCCGGGACTTTATCTGGCCAGGCCACGCTGTCCCCTCCAGGGCGAGGGACACGGTCTGGGGACAGGGGATATCAAGGGCTGGAGCGTGTCCAGGGAAGGGAATGGAGCTGGCAAGGGGCTGGAGCACCAGGAGGGGCTGAGGGAGCTGGGAAAGGGGCTCAGTCTGGAGAAAAGGAGGCTCAGGAGGGACCTTCTGGCTCTGCACAAGTCCCTGCCAGGAGGGGACAGCCGGGGGATCGGGCTCTGCTCCCAGGGAACAGGGACAGGAGGAGAGGGAACGGCCTCAAGCTGTGCCAGAAGAGGTTCAAGGTGGACATCAGGAAGAATTTCTTCCCTGGAAGAATGGTCAGGCCCTTCCAGAGAGGTGGTGGAGTCAAAAAAATCAAGTTCAAAAACCAAGCAGATGTGGCCCTTGGTGGGTTTAGTGGTGGGATTTGATCGAAGCTTGGACTTGATGATCTTGGAGGTCTTTTCCCACCTTAATGATTCTATGATTTTTTAATTACCTTGCTCCTTGTAAACCATCTTTTTAATCAGAACTTCTAACCAGTAAAAAAATCACTCTTGGTAGCTTTTTCTCTGCTTTGCACCATTGGTACAATTCAAAATGAAGGAGTTCAAGAAGATATTCCAGCCAAAAATTAACACCAAATCCTACAGTTTTACAAGACTTTTTTTTTTAATACAAATACACCCAAGCACAATCATATTGGACATGGACACTTAGAAATTTGGGAAACTTTGGATATTTCAGAATTATCACAGCTCTGAGTACTGCTCTAGGTTTTCAGGGGTGTTATATTAAATTTTCCCTGTACATAAGCAAACACATCCATGAGTTTATTAAAAAAGAAGCAGGGAAAATTAAGGAAGAAAAAAATAGCAAAAACAAATATTAAGGAAGAGCAAATACTAATTTCTCAATCGGTGACTTTGCTTTACTTTGCCACAAGATGGAGCCTTGAGATTAAATCATTTGAGGTTTGATGGGTATTTAAGAACATTCAGATCCATTTGAAGATGGAGGTTGGATTTGCTCAGATGATTATCTGTGTTTTTTTAATGAATCATGGCTTTCATCATCTCTAATTAGTCAGATATGAGGAAACTATGAAGACTCTGTCAAAATAGTTGCCACTGGCATAACTCAAAGGAGGAAGATATTGAACAATGCAGCTTTTCTTCTGTAATAAGAATTCATGCTCCCAACCAGGTGATATTACCTGGGAGGGAGGAGGTGGGGAAGAAAGGGCACTTTGTGGGGAAGCTGAGGCATGAATGGGGACAAAAGAAAGGTATTTGGGAAACCATAGCCTTTTTTCCTCCTTTTTCACCTCCTGGTTCACATTTTCTTCTGCAAAATCCCCCATTTATGTATCCCATAGTTATTTCTGAAGTGCAGTGGATAATGATCCATGTAAACGTTGTGCTGAGTTCCAGGGTTTGATACCAGCAGCTGAATTTGAGCCAGCCCTCCCAGCAAGATCCTCCTCCCTGCCCTTTGCCAACAAGCACTTCCCTAAAATATAAAGCCTGAGTGCACAAATTTTGTCTCTCTTTTGATTTCACTTCCCTTTGGCCTTTTTGTTTCACACAGTACTTTCCTGGTGGGCTGTTTTCATTTTCTTAGTTGAAATTATTCTGGGAAAACTGAGAAAATAAGTAAGGTTTGGATTTTTTGATGAGGGCATTTGAGCTCTAGAGAATTCTCCTCTCGAGAATTCTATGGAAGGGGGTTTACAAGAAAAAAAAAATGCAAATGTGTGTATTTAGGCTTTCCTGCAAGAAGATTTTTTGGCATCCCCATCCCTCTGGCCTTCTGTCTCCTCTGGGTCATGGATCCCAAACGAGTGGTCCTGCTCATGGATCAAGAGTGTCCCTGCTAAATTTCACCCTTGGCATCACATTAAATTAAATATTAGGAGGAAATTCTTCCCTGTGAGGGTGGGGAGGTCCTGGCACAGGCTGTCCAGAGAAGCTGTGGCTGCCCCTGGATCCCTGGAAGTGTCCAAGGCCAGGTTGGATGGAGCTTGGAGCAGCCTGGGATAGGGGAAAGTGTCCCTGCCCAGGTGGGATGAGATGCTCTGTAAGGTCCCCTTGAATCCCAACCAGTCTGGGATTATTTTCAGCTCAGAGGGGAGCAGCAAAGGCTTGAAATCCAGCGTGAGCAGAGGGAATGAGACTTGGATCAGCACATCCATTGCCAGGGTCAGCCTGACCGTGGATGTCAGCACTCTGGAGCTGCCCACATCCTTCCAGCAGCTGGACTGCTGCTGTCTTCCTGGCCAGAATTTTGTGTGGAATATTCCCCAGTCCCTGCCCATCCCTAGCCAAGAGCACAAGTCCAGGAGCCTGCAGAGTCTGGGAAGGACATGGACAGGCAGGATCGGGCAGGCTTCCTGCAGCCTCTCCAGCCCTCGGCAGCTCCAGGGCTGAGCAATCCCTCTCTTGGGAACCCCACCCTTGGAGAGGTCTTTGCCTTTTCCAGATAAAAGGCCAACACCCTTTCGTGTGCTTTCTTGTACCAGCTCTTTTTTTTAAAAAAAAAGAATAAAATAAAAAAAGTTGTCAATTGTGAGTTTGCTGTGCCCAAACCTTCACTTTCAGGCATGGAAAATGATTTTTTTCCTTCTAATTGAAAATGTCAGTGTTCCTCAGAGAGACAGGAATGCAAGGAGACAGGGATGTGCTCAGTTTAAGGATATAATTCCTGAGAATAAAGAGAGCTGTGGAATTGCCCTCAGACCAGGGCTCCCACATGGCTGCAGTGACTTGCCCAGAATGGATCTCTGAGTCATGGAATTGTGGAATGGTTGCTCAAAACCCCACCCAATCTGGCCTTGGACATTTCCAGGGATGGGGCAGACAGAGCTTTTCTGGCACCCTATGCCAGGGCCTCACCACCCTCACAGGGAAGAATTCTTTCCCAATATCCCATCCAAGGGAAGCCGTTCCCCCTTGTCCCAAGTTCCTCTCCAGCTCTCCCAGAGCTGCTTTAGGCACTGGAAGAGGCTCTGAGCTCTCAGAGGACTCTGAGGAGTAGAATACTTTTAAGGAAGTATTGAATATTGGATATTGGATATACTGGATTTTAAATGATGGTAATACTTCCTTCTGTCTTTTCCCAGCACTGCCCTTTCATTCCTTCTCATGCCACTTGTTTCCCTTGTCTCCTCAGCTCATCCCCTGCCTTCCAACCCTTCCTGTCTCGCTGTCCAGACTAATTAAAACCCAGGGAGCCGCTTCATTAGGAAAGAACGGAGTAGTGGAAAGACGGATTCCAACATCTCCACGATGGAAACCAGGACTGGGGATGCACCTTGGCCTCTAATGCAGGACTTGAACAGTAACCACCTTAGCTGAGATTAATTTTCAATAAGTCTTGAAAGGAATCAGATCCAGCTGTGCTAATTAAGGTGAAAAAGCAACTCATCCAAGAAAGTGAAGCAGGCAATTCCAAGGATATATCTTCTACACTGTGTACTTGTTATTCCCTGCTGGAATACAGGATATGAATGGAAGAATTTCTAATGCTGCATCAATTTCAGAGGCATCTTTTCCTATCAGAAAACATCATCCAACTCTGCTGAATGCAAGCAGGTGAATTTTAGGAGAACAGTTAAATTTGGATTCAAGGTGGCATCATCTCCAGGCCTCCAGTGTGACACCGAGTAAGGGGGACACAGGAGAGGAGGTCACATCCTTCACTAATGGGAATATCCACTTGGGAAGAAGGAGGAGAAAATAACCCAGAAATAAGGTCATTGTTCCCCTGGCAGCCCTGGGGGACACTCAAGCAGTGCTGAGACTGAACTCATTTTCCTGCTGAGCCTGACAAGGATGAGGATCCCACTTCTCATGGCCCCAAAGGCAGCAGTGGAAGCAGCTCTAATTTCTTTGGAAATATCAGAAATCCCAAGAGGAGAGTCTGTAAAGTGTCTTTAGGGAAAATGATCCTGTGGGAATTCCCAGCACAAGGATTCTGAGTTTATTGTAACATGGGCCGTTCAAGCTTATCAAAGCTGAGCTGTAATTCGGTTTTGGTTTATCCAAGCATTACCAGGACATGGAACATTGCTCTAGAACTTCCCAGAACTGTATTTCTGTGGGATGCAATCCTTGGAGAAGTGGAAGTAAACACTTCCTCCTGCCTCTTGGCAAGGCTCTTCCTTTGGGATGAAGAAACAGCTCCAAGCATGGAAACAATGGACACTTAGATGGCGATTTTAAAGATATTTCTAAACTGCAGAAAACAGGGATTTGTTTACTTGGCCAAATGGTCACATTGCTGGGAACCCTTCATCCTGTACCCTCAGCTGAGTGGTAGGGGAGCAGCCAGGGGTTAGAAATGGGGCAGTGGGAATGCGATTTCCTCCACTACATTGGAGATTGGAAGGTTCTTAGGGAAGGGAAATGGTGTCAGAGAGCAGTGCCTCCACTGTCCCTCTTCAGGGCTGGCACTGGAGCTGCCATCCTGCTTCTGTGTCCCAGAGCTGTTCCCACTCATCCCCAGAGCTGCTGCCAGGAGCTGCATCCTCCCAGCATCCCAACACAGGGCTGTGGGTGTGAATATTCCCACCAGTCCATAATACAGTTGATTTTTAATTTTTAAATATTAATTATACGAACCAGGGACTCAGAACATTTTATTTAACCACTGTTCCCTGAAGAAGTGGAGGCCAAAGGGTGAATATGGCCCCAAACTGTGGCTTGGGAGACAGATTGGACCTCAGGGGGAAAAAAAAACAGTGGGAGGGGAGTGCAGTGCTGGTGTAGGTTACCCAGGGAGGTTGGGGACTCTCCATCCCTGGTGTTTTCCAAGATTCAGCTGCACAAAACCAAATCTAACATTGGTGATAGTTCTGCTTTGAGTGGGAGGTTGGGCTGAAAAACAAAAGAATTCTCTTCCAACAAACATTCCCGTGTTTCTGTGATCTTCAATTCAGGCCAATGCATGTCTTTAATGTTAACCTGGGGAGATTTCAATATGCCCCAAATTGCTTTCCTTAAACATTCTTTTGAACTGGGAGCTTTCATACTAAAATACAATAGAAGAAAACCACTGATTTTTGGGGGATTTCTTAATTCCAGTCCTTCAGAACAGAAATGTTGTTCTCTCTGCTGTCTGCTGGAGAGTCAACACGTTCAAATACAGCAGCACAGGTCCCATCAAAGCCTTGTAACATCACCAGGTGTCTCCTCACTATGAAGAGATTTTTTTTGGAACAGGAAAAGAAAGAACCACAAGTTATTTCCCGTATCATGCTGTGATATCTGTGCTACAAACACAAACAACCTCCTGCACCGAAACCTGCGCTCTGTAAAAATGGTGTGGGCAGTAGATTTGCTTTTCCTTCAAATCAAAAGGCACCTTCTGCAAAGTAGGACATAAAAATGGGTTTCTTAAGGTCTGTTTCAACACAACATTTCATGCATGGATTAAACGTGGTTTTTTAGGGCTGTGCCCGTGCGTGTGTGTGACCACGTTTGTTCCTGCCTGCGCTGCACAGAGGAAACTCGTGGCTCGGATCAGAGGCTTCCTGCTCTCTGTGTTGAGAAGAGGAAGCACGGGCCAGGCTTGGCAGTGTCACCCCCCCAGCTGGCACCGTCCCCAGCAGCAGACACCACACGCTGCTGAGGCTTTGCCTCCCAGAGCTGGCAGACCTCGGCTCACAGATAAACATCAGCACAGGAGACCACTGCCACCTCTGCTGCTCAACAGAAAACCTGCACAACTTCACAAAAGCCCCATAAATCTCTTTAACTGACAAGATTTGTACTCTGGCTCTGTTAGCACAGGTGTTCTGCACGATTGCTATTTTTGACAGGCTTTGCACAGATGAAAAGGGACACCTGTATTTTAAAAAAGAATAGGTGAGGGTGAAGGCAGGTTCATTTTACATCAGTAACTTTTATTTTTAAAGTTTGTACTATTTCTTCAGGTAAATCTGGCTACAAAAACTGGTAACGTGCTCCTACTCACTGTCCAGGGCTGATTTCTGTTAGTGTTAATGAAGTTTGAAGAAAAGGTGCCTCTGTAATTGAATTATGCCTTTTTTACTCACTGGATCTTCCCAATTCCAGTTCAGATGCAGCTCTGGATGATGCCCAGAGCTCTGCTAAAGCCCTTTTGAAAGATTCACCTGTGACTTTTCACCCTTACTTCAAAACCGATAGTCTCTTAGTACCGCCTATTTTCACCACCTTGTTCATAAGAAAATTCTCCAGCTGGAATGTGGTGTGGCCATAAATCCTTCATTAATCCATATTAACAGATGGAGCTGCTCCATAGGCAGGTGGTATGCATGGAACACACACGGATGTAAACAGACCAAGGCAGGGCTCTCATTTCCTTGGCTGTTTCCAGAGCTGCATCTTTGGGTGACAGAGCTGGGGCAGGAGCTGGAGCTCCAGAAATGGTTAAAGGAGCTGAGAAAGGGGCTCAGCCTGGAGAAAAGGAGGCTCACGGGGGACCTTCTGGCTCTGCACAACTCCCTGACAGGAGGGGACAGCCGGGTGAAAGTTGTGCTCTTCTCCCAGGGAACAAGGGGCAGGACAAGAGGAAACAGCCTCAAGCTGTGTCAGGTTGGACATCAGGAGGAATTTCTTCATGGAAAGGGTGGTGAGGCATTGGAAGGGGCTGCCCAGAGAGATGGTGGAGTGCCCCTCCCTGGAGGTCTTCAAAGAAACGACTGCACGTGGCACTCAGTGCTATTGTTTACTTGACACGATGGTGTTCGGTCAAAGGTTGATGATCTTGGAGGTCTTTCCAACCTTAATGATTCTGTGACTCACTGGAAGACTTAATGGATGTTAAATTGATGATGTGAGCTCCCAGCAATCCTTCCTGAGTCCAGGAGCACCAGCTCTATGGGTACTGCTTCCATTAAGGCAGGAAAGAGCTGTCCCTGTGTGCACGGCCCTATCGACAGGCACAGAGCAAACCCACAGGGAACAAGTCAGACGAGCTCCACCAGCCACTGCAGAGCTCTGCCAGGACACTGGGAGCCTCTGCCAGCACAGCCCTGTGCATCTGGGAACATCCTCACCCGGCCCAGGGCAGGGACAGCATGAAGGTTTGGGCAGCACAGCCAAAAGAGACATTCCCATGTCCGCCCTTATCGTTAAACTGAGCTCAAACACGACCTGGTCACAGCAGGATCAAGCCTGCGCTGTTTGAGAAAAGGCTGCCCCTTGCAGCAACATCTGCATGTGTAGGAGTGGGCTCTCCTGATGTGCAGCATTCCAGCAGGATGGCAGAGCCACTGAAGGTCCTGCTCAAGCAGGGATCTGCACACAGGGAGAATGCCAAGGATGAATGGGTGGGTTTTCTTCAGCACTTTCCCATTTAGGGTGTCCAAAAACAAAAAAGCCGTTCAAACAAAAACAAACCCAGTCTGGGGGTCCTCCCCTACAGCAGCCCCTGGAGGAGCTGAGCCTCTGCCAGCCCACCTGGCCAGAGGGAGAACTCCTGGAGTGGGTTTGAGGGAAAGCGTGTCCGAAAGGAAAGAGGGGGAATCCCGGATGCCACCCCTCAGTGCCAAGGCAAACACAAATCTCTGTCCAAAAATGTCTATTTGGCCTGTTCAGTAGAGGACACTCTGAGCTCTGAGCGATTGTTGGGTTTCCTCCAGCAGCAGAGTGTGGCAATGCTGTTACAGACCTGCCAGGACTCCGGGTTCCTGACAGATCTCTGCTTGCCTCACGGCAGTTACACCACACTCGCGCTTGGCCCTTCCACCCTTTGGGGCTGCTGATCACCCTGGGCGTGCTGCTCGCTTTGGCAGATGTTCCAGAGGACTGGAATTTCGTGTGGAATTCTGCTCTGTGAGGCAATGGCTGTGTGGGCAGTGAGGTCTCTTCAACGCTGACCTGACCACATCAACAGGATCTCTGTGTCCTTCAGGCTCCCTCTTCTCATTCCTCCCACAGCTGGACACCGCAGAGAAAAGGGACTCCCGGCTTCTCCCTGCATGGAAATAGGCAACTTTCCATGTAACCAACGTTCCTGTTGTAGTGTTTTGTAACAAGGCATCAGTAGAAGTGAGTAATGTGTGTTTTCCTTGCCACAGATCCTAATCTGACACTGCTGCAGTGGAGAGAAGCTTGCCAGGCAGTAGGGGAAGGCAGCAGAGCAAACAACATTTCCTCTCCAGACACAGATCCTCACTCAAGGCCCCAAATTTAGTGGGAAAAACTTTCCTCCACGAAAGTTTAAACTGAAAGCTCTCAGTTTTGCAGTTTTGTGGTCTGAAATCCAAATGGATTCAGTAACAGCCTTAGGAACAGGTAGAAAAGTAAAAAAGGTCCCAGGTCACTGATTAGGGAAGGAGTGGAGATGGAATACCAGAGATGGAGAGTGAGGGGAAAACAGGAGGAGGAGGTGTGGGAGGAATGTTTTGCAAGAGATTTGGGAAAGGACTGGAGGCAAAAAGCAGAACTTCAGACATCTGGATAAATATAAAATGACACAGTGGGAGAAGGTCTTTTGGAAAGGAGAGAGTTTGTAGATTCTCTTTAATTTTTAACAGCCCTGCATGACATACTTGTTTACTTTAATGGCACTTCTGTCAGTAATTGCACTGCTCATAAAAAAACCCTTCTGCTGGATATAGTGTATATTTAAAACTGTTAATTATTACTTCTTTAATTACTGTTTCTTTACACCTCAAGTCCAGGTTGGGGCTCTGAGAGTCATCCTTGTGAGCTCTGCAGTACCAGTGAGAGTGTGAGGCTCAGCTGAGTGAATTTACACTTCAGTGCTGAACTCTGTGCATGGATTTAGGTCTAACAAAACATTACTCGGGTTCAAGGAGCTGTGAGTGACCACTGAAATGCAGAACATGTGCTCACATGTCCTGCCAGCCTGCAGCCTCCTCCTCCTCCCAGCTCTGAGCCAGGACAAGACACACGAGCCAGGATTATTCACATACACAGCACCCTCTGCTTCAACGTGGGAGAATACTTCAAAAACTAGGAAAAATAGAACATCCCATTGTTCCCAAGAAGTAAGGAAGGGCTCTCCTGTCATAAAAAATAAAAGATAGATAGAATAAATGTGAACACATCTTATGGCTGGAGCTTTGAAAAAGTCTATTAGAAGAGTTAAAAAATTCCTACACGTTAAAAATTAATTCAGGATTGCTCAAAAAGGAGCTTCCAGTGGGATTATCTGCTGAGTCACTGCCTGGTGCAATACAAGGTACAACCTCACCTTCCAAAGCCTGGTCTTTAATATTCTTAGACTGTCTGGGCTCCTTATGTCATCACTGCTGCTAAAAGGAAGGCGTTGGGGTTTAGTGGCACTTCTAAGAAATACAGTTCTCTGTGAGTAAAGGTAACAGCATCACAGCCACCACAGCATTCCAGTTCTCCCTTTCTTTGGACAAATTTCTCCAGTCTCTAAAATAACTTGCTCCATGTATTTGTTATTTTTTTTTTATCAGTGTTGCTTTACTTTGCAGACACCAGAAGGATTGAAAAGATAATTAAGCATCAGGGGATAATCTCTTCCCTGCCAAGGTGATAAAGACAACCTCAGAATAAATAGCAGGAAATTAACCCCAGGGTATTTTAATAGTAAAGAAAAGCAGAAATATTGCAGAATTCAAAAGAAGAAGTGAAATGACTTCTTTAGATGGCTTGGGATTTCCAGGCCTACCTGCAATCAGTGTATGGCAAAAGTCTGAAAGAAAACTGGGCCAGGAGTAAGGTGAAAAAGCATTTTAGGAGTGAAGTGGGGGAGTTACCCATGGGGTTCTCTGATCTTTATTCAATCAAACAGCCTGATGATTTCTAGAAGGGGGAAAAAATGTAAATCTGAGTTTTCTTATGTCTTTGCAACCTGGTATTCTACAAAACACTATCAGATTATTGTAGGAGGAGATGTGTTCAGAAGGAGTTGGTGCTGACTGAACTGAGGATATCAGCTGTGTAAAACTGTATGATGATGCTGGAATTACTTTCTCCCATACACTGCAGATGTTAAGTAAGTTTTGAACATATTAAGATAAATTATTGTCACATTCACTACAGAAATGCACTTTAAAAAAAAAAATCCACAATAAATCTTATGAAAATTTCAGTTTTGCAAACTTGAGTGCAGACAAATGTAAAAAAAACCCCACTTCTATTCTCTAATTATTTTTTTTTCTCTGAGTGCAATATTTCCAGGAATGTCCATTTCTTGCAACAGAACATGGACAGTGAGGCAGCTGGATGTACAGACACTGGCCTTGATAAAAAGCAGGGGTCTATTTTGTTCTATTCTAGTTTGATGTCTGTCTTCTTTTTCAAATAAAGGTTTGGGGTAATTGGAAGAAAAGCCAATTTGTTTAAGCATGAAGTAATTACATTAGATTAAGATACCAAAAATTATTCACAGCATTTATCAACCGCCAGTTTGGAGAGTACAAATATTGCTTTGGCCGTACAGGAAACTTCTTAATCTGTCCTAAATCTGTGTTCCAGGGACTCTTAGAGCAGAGCTTGACTTATTCCCAACATGCTAAAGCTAGGAAATATGAAAATTGATTTTTCACTGGTTTCTTGGTAAAATGAGGTTAAAGTGTTTTCTGGTACTAGACCAAGTCAGGCTAAATAGACATAAAACAGTTTGTTCTTCTCTTACTGAAGTCAAAGTCAAAATTCTTACAGACATAAAAGGCAGCAATATCAAACCTATGATCTTGAAAGGAAACACAGTGTATTCCATCTGTGGAGTAACAGGAACATGCTTTGAATTCTGGAATACACACTACATGTTGTTTACACTTAGAAGAATTACTTATTGCAATATTTGCATAAGTGTTCAGCTCTGTTTAATTACAGCTGTCTGTGAGGGAGGGTTCCATGGTGTGGGCACCAGATTCAAACCAGATTTCTTTGTAGAGCTGTAAAGTCAAATTCTAGAGAGACTGACACAGATTTCCATCCATATGAAGGAGCAGATTGTTTCAGACAGTCTAATGCACAAAGTGTTTCATTCTCCCTTCTGAGGCACATCCAGAGGGCTGTGCCCAGGTCTGGGTTTCTTGAGGACAAAAAAGCCCAAGAGCTGCTGGAGAGGGTCCAGCAGAGGCCATGAGGATGATGAGGGGTCTGGAGCATCTCTCTGATGAGGAGAGACTAGGGGAGCTGGGCTTGGTTAGTCTGGAGAAGGGAAGACTGTGAGGGGATCTCATCAATCCATACCAATATCCCCAAGGGGTGCCAGAGGATGGTGCCAGGCTCTGTTCGGTGGTGACAGCAACAGAACGAGCAGTGGCCATTAACTAAACCACAAGAAGTTCCACCTCAACATGAGGAAGAACTTCTTTCCATGGCGGGGGCAGAGCACTGGGACAGGTGCCCAGGGAGGCCCAGGAGCGGCTGAGGGAGCTGGAAAGGGGCTCAGCCTGGAGAAAAGGAGGCTCAGGAGGGCCCTTCTGGCTCTGCACAAGTCCCTGCCAGGAGGGGACAGCCGGGGGATCAGGCTCTGCTCCCAGTGAACAGGGACA
Source organism: Parus major (assembly GCF_001522545.3). Lineage (NCBI taxonomy): Eukaryota > Metazoa > Chordata > Aves > Passeriformes > Paridae > Parus > Parus major. Next base: position 5,171,837 of record NC_031772.1, read on the forward strand.
GGAGGAGAGGGAACAGCCTCAAGCTGTGCCAGGATGGGCTCAGGTTGGACATCAGCAGGGATTTCTCCACGGAAAGGGGAGTCAGGCCTTGGCTGCCCAGGGAGGAGGTGGACTCCCCATCTCTAGGGATGTCCAGAGAAGGACTGGAGCTGGCACTGAGTGCTCTGGGCTGGTGACAAGGTGGGGATCGGTCACAGGCTGCACTCGAGGGTCTCAGCGGCCTTTTCCATCCTCTCTAACCCCGTCACTCCATGTCGGGACCCGCTTCCTGCGCCTGAGGCGAGCTGCGGGGGGATGGAGCCGTGTGAGGGCGCAGCCAGCAGGGGGCGCATCCAGCACGGCAAGGGGGCGGGGCTGGGGGCGTGACCACCGCAGACCCCGCCCCGCCCTCCTCGCTGTCCCCGCTGCCGCTCCGGGACGCGGCAGCAGCGCTGGCGCCATGGTGAAGATCGCTTTCAACTCGCCCTTCGCCCTCAAGGATGAGCCCAAAAAGGAGGCGGCCGAGGCGCTGGTGGCCGACAAGGTGCGGGTGCAGGGGTGTCCCGGCTGGCGGCAGCGGCAGCGGGAGGAGCGGGGCGGTGTGAGGGGGGGCGCGGGGAGACGGAGCCGCCGCCATTTTCTCGCGGCCGGGGGAGGCGGCGGCGGCGGCCGCGGGGCTCTCGCTCGTGTGGCGGCCGCCCCGCCGCGCCCTGCCCGGGGCTGAGGGAGCGACTCCCCTCGGCCGTGACGGGCCCCGGGGCCGCGGTGCCGCGGTGCTGTCTCTCTCCGCTGCCCTTTCGCGGTGCGATGTCCCGTGACACCCCCGGGCCAGCGCCGGCACCGGCTGTTTATGTCGAGCTGGGCCTGTGCCAGCGCCGCGTTTCCTGACGGCGCTTTAAAGCTCGCAGCTCGGCCCTGGGCCGGCCGGGGAAGCGCAGGGAGAGCCCCCCCGGCGCTGGCAGCGCTCGGCCGGCGCCTCCCAGGCAAACAAAGCGGGCTGAGGCTCGTCCTCCGCTCCCGGCGGCGCTCGGAGCCTCCCGGCAGCTGCGGTGAGGCGTCGGTGTCGCTCTTAAATTAAGAAACCTGCCATAAAGGGTTTTAAATAGAAACCCAGGCGAGCACCCTGTGGTTGGCTTTTCCTTCCCAGCGAGCTGCGCGTCGCTGGTTTGAGTGGAACTTTCCCAGTTTGTGGGAAATTTGTTTTGAAGGTGTCTTGCGTTTTAGCAGATGGAGAAGCTCAGCTTGTAGGTAAATACACCAGCGGCTCTAGACGGGGTAGATGGCATATGCTGAGTTTATTTGCAATCGGAGAATAAGAAAATTTTAAAAACAACAAAACTTGTGGAGTTGGACTCTAGTTCTTTATTTTTTTTTTCCTTCCCTTCTAAGCTGTAATCAGAAAAGCAGCTTCCCTACCAGCCTACACAGCCTCACCTGAAATAGCCTTCCTTTGGAAGGAGAAGGGATGCAGAGTGATTTTCTTGCTCAGTGCACACTTCTGAGCTGTCAGTTTGATGTGTGCACATTTAATACAGTAGCATTCAATTACAGGATCAAAAGGAGAGAAAGTAGGAAAACAAGGTAGATAAAGGATTTGAAATTTGAAGATGTCATTAGCCTTGCCAATTTCTTGTAGGACAAACTCCTCAGCTACTCCTGAGACAACTGGTTATACATATATTTACTGGCCCTGTACTGTGAAAGCTTTGACTGGAATAGTTTTAATAAACACACCCCTTTTTCTGTTCTCATGAGAGCTGCTTCTCTCAGTTTGGAATATTCTGTGTGTTTGCACACACGTATGTGGGATTTTAACAACTCTTCACTCTGACTTTAGGGCTTGGAGTTGCGTGTAAACATCAAGTTCATAATTTTACTCCAAGACAAACTTGTTGGAGTGGTTGTTAATGTCTTCTTTAGTTGGAATATTTGTGCACGGCAAACAGGCTTAAAGGTTAATGTTGGCTGAAACAGCACAATAAAAGTCCCCTGGAGTATCTGTACAAAACCCTTGAGCTTGCAGAATATTTTCCCTGCAGGTTCTTTGGGGCTGTCAGCAGTGTTAAAACAAGTGATTTTTTCTTGTCTCTTATCCCTCGTTTGCTTTGCTTGTTACAGCTTAGAACTGCATTTTCTTTGTTGTTCTTTTGACGACTTTTACCTGTTTCTTTTGTGCAGAGGTTTTGTAACTTGCTCGAGCAAAATCTTGCTATTGTGTTCTCTTAGCAGCTCTGTCAACTCTTCCCTCTCAGGTTCAGCTGCCCACATTGCTAGTTAATATGCTCAAGTACCTTTGCTTTGTTTGAAATAGGTGTAGTGCGAGTGTAGCTAATTAGATGTCGACATCACCCCTGCACTGGGATGGCTGCAGTGCCAAAACTGCTGCAGACTGGTGTGTTCAAGTAGGGACAGGCTGGATGAGTAAGGTGCTCCGAGGTGGAGGTGAAGGTGGGAGAATGTGGAGAGAACAGAATTAATCTCCCTCTTATGGCTGCTTAACCCAGAAAGGTGATTTTCACACAGTGCCATAGAAATGTGGCATCATTCTGACTTGAAACCAGGGTTTGGCTTTGTTTTTGTAGTTTGTTACTTTATTAACAAATGCCTCACATGCCAATTGTAGCAGCTTGTGTCCTGCTGAACCAACATATTTGTGTTTGGAGGATGCGCGAGTGGAATGTGGGAGTATTGACTTTCACAAAACAGCTTGGGGTTTGTTTCAGCACTTGCATAACTGATGGCTTTGACTTTTATGCTGCTGCATCTTGCTGAGTAGGGAAATATTGCAGCCCTGGTGATAATGCTGCCGCTTGTTGGGAGCACAGGTCACTAAATGTGTTGTGTTCTGCAGGATCCAAATAAAGAAAGGCCTTGGAAGCTGCTCTGCCCAGCCCAGCCACTGATTCTGGGAATACCTCAAAGGAAAAGATCTTTTACTGTGAAATCTCATTTTCTTCCTTCCTGACTGGGACAAAGAGCAGATCTTGAAAGCAAGCTATTAAATCCTGGAGTCAGGAATCATTAAAGGGACATTCTTGACCAAATAGAGGGTTTATCTAAACATTCTGGGTTTGGTGGTTGTTTTTGTGTTTTGTTTTTTCCTTTTAAAGACTCAAGCCCAGTGTGTGATTCCAGGAGAGAATGTCTCTTCGGACTGTTTGGTATTTGACAGCACTTTTGCTGTTCTCTTTACTTGTCTTGCCACTGGAAGTCTGAGAAGGTGCTGCAGGAACTCTGGGAAGTTAAACTTTCCTTTCAGACACCACCTCTGCCTTTGCATTGAGGATTGCACAACTCACCACCACCTAAGAGTAGTTTCCTTTAGGTGCAGTCCTCTATGTTTGAGAGAACATTGGGTGGGGGAAAACAAGCTGCTGAGCTAAAGAGAGAAGTTTCAGGCTGTTAGAAACAAATCTTCCTGGGATTTGGGTAGGAGAAAAATTATTTTGGGGCTCCAGGGTAGGATGTGCCACAGGGATTTGTTTTTATTTGGCATAATTGGAAGCTGTGTTTAAGCTGACGAGTCATTTTCTTTCATAATGGACTTTGCTTGTGCATATTAAAAGTTCCAAAACCTGGTGACTTGTGTCAGTTGTCTGTTCCCCAGCCAAGAGACAAAGTTGCATCTTGGCTTCTTCTGTTAATCCAGCTTTGGGAGGAAAAGTGATGTTAATGCCTGTGATAACGAGAGGAGGAGGGGAAGAGGCCTGAAGACACTGTGTACCTCTAATGACCTTGATCTACAAATCCTGTTTTTTGTACTACAGAATGGCTGCAGCACAGGCTCTTTTGTTACAGTTACTTAAGTTTCATACATCTCAAATAGTTTCTGGACAAAGGTTTGTCTAGAAAACATCCTCTAACTCAATAAATGCTCTCAGTACTGTTTGAAAACTGGTCTTAATCTGATGCAGTAACATTTCATGTGAGCATTTTATTTTATGATGCTGACTTGTAATTCGCACACCTTAAAGAAAGAGGAGATAGTGGATCAAGGTGAAACGGTTGGTAACAGCTCACTTTAAATTCAGAGCAGCTGCCCGTTCTCAATTCTCCCCTTCTTTATTTAAAGGACCCAGAAGTTGCCACACACAGGGGTGAAAACTCATCTGGAAGATGTCTCTTGACTCTGCTAGGCCTGGCGTTCATCTTGGCAGGGGTTGTTGTGGGTGGAGCCTGCATCTACAAGTACTTCATGCCAAAGGTAATCTGAGAGTTCTTTTTTATTGAAACAGCATTAGTTTAAAAAAAGTGTAAATGGATTATCACTAGACTGGAAAGATGAAGGGAAAAGAAGGATGATGAGGACGTGTGTCCTTTGTGTGTGACAGACCTGTGCTCAGTCTCAGCAGACAGAAGTGCAGTGTTAAAGCTGATTTGTGCATTACCTGCCCTTGCTCATGTTCCAGCACAAGGTGTACCGTGGGGAGATGTGCTACTTTGAGAACGAGGGCCGGGAGCGCGCGGTGGAGCCGTACTTCCTGCCCATCGCCGAGGAGGCCGACATCCGCGAGGACGACAACATCGCCATCATCGACGTGCCCGTCCCCAAGTTCTCCGACAGCGACCCCGCCGCCATCGTGCACGACTTCGACAGGGTCAGTGGTGGGGACAGGCACAGCTCCGGGATTGGCTCCGGGGCTCTAAAGCTCGCTGTCAGCGCAGGCTGCTCCTCGGGTTTAAGCGTGGCAGAGCTGACCCTGTGAACTCTGGAACAGTGGGATTAACTCTGTGCTGCTGGTACAGTCACTGTGGGTTGGAACTCTGAGTTGTTTCACAGAAAAATGCAGCTCAGTGCTGTGCAATTTTATTGTTGCTCATGGGATGGCTGCAAGTGCCACTTGCTGTTGGATTGAGAATCCCATGTAAATGGAGAACATTATAAATTGGAGTTGAGGGACTGAGGACTCAGCACAATGTCTCAGCAAAATGTAGAATTGCAGACGGGTGTGGGCCTTGGAGAAGGACATTGAAAATCACTTGGAGCAGCTGAAACCTAGAACCTGACAGTGCTGTGGTACTTGCATGGACTTTCTGTGAGGCAAAGAGGAGAGGGTGGCTTTCATTTGACTTTCTTATCAAAGCTGTGTTGATAGTGCTAACATTTATCCTCAGTCAGCTGTAAAAGCTCTTGGAGGTTGGTTGTAAATCCAGCTTTGGCAGTGCAGATAGAATAAACAGATAATTCTAGTTGCTGCAGTTCTTGTGCTCAGTGGCAATGCTGATGAGATTTTTGTGGGGACTAACACTTTTCCTGAAGAACTATTTAAAGGGAATCATTGTTTATCAGCAGCTGGATACCTTTTGTTTGCACTGTGCTTAATTAGACCTTTTCAATTATGAGATCATACTCCCAAATACTTCCTCTATGTTAGTACAAACTGTACTCCTTTACAATTATGGCAGGAGCTGCTTTTATATTCAGCTTTCTCTTATCTAGGAAAGTTTTTTAAACTATTGCTGTAACCACTTGGTTTGCCACAGTGGTAACAGTTCAGTTCTTACACTGGGCAGTTCCTGAATGCATCACTTTTGTAGTAGCTGTGAGTGATCACCAGCATTTTTAGCTTGCCTTGCTCCTGGTGGAATTGTGTTCTCCTAATGAAAGGCCCCCTGACTAATTGAAAACTTGTTTTTAAAACAGCTTTTGACAGCGTATCTCGACCTGCAGCTGGGGAACTGCTACGTGATCCCGCTGAACACTTCCATAGTCATGCCTCCAAGGAATCTGATGGATCTCTTCGCTAAGCTGGCGGTATGTGGGAGCTTTGCCTCTGGGTTCTGCTGACAGACTGCCTTTTGCTAAGAGTGCTGGGTGCTGCTTCTGAACTCCAGGCCCTTGCTAGAACAGTCCTCCCTCCATCAAAGTCCGTAATCCCCCGGCTCAGTCACTGCACTGAAGTTAAGGCCAGCTGTCAGTGTATATTATGTTGAGTAGATTCATGCCTAATGCTCTTATTAATACCTGGCTTTATGAGAGCTGAAAGCAACCAGCAGATAAGGTTAAATTTAGCTGTTAGAAAGGAATTTGATAAAGCTCCAAACATCATTGAAAGCCTAAACCTGAGAGTTACTCCCGGCAAGCTCGCTCGCCCCGTGAGGGTTTTGCTGAAAAGAACAATGTGAACTTGTTCCCCAGCTATTGGCACCGCAGTTATGAGATCACCACAAGCATTTGACTCTTCAGTGACTAAAACTGGTGTTTTTCCAAGATGATTTATGGGTCAAGTTGATAGAGCTTGCTGCTGCTTCCAAGTTAAATGCAATACTTGGCTATCACGCATCAAATGGACTTTTTAAAAAAAATCATTGGCTCTCTTTCACCTGGTCCTACAGGCCACTGGTTAGTTTAGCTTTTTGCATTCTGTTTTTTTAACTCCATGAAGACAAGCTCTAAGTGTATGTCCCTGCCCCTGTTTTAAGGAGGTGGGGGTAGGGAGCTGTTTCAATAGTGCTGGGAGCATCTGGTGAAGCCTTTTGTAGCTTGCCTTGCCTTTTTTATATTCAAAATACATTGCCTCAAACCTGGAGTCTTTCACAATATTTTGTTTCTCTTTTAGCTCCAAACTTTGTGTACAGATAAACCTGACCAGGTTGTATTTACATTTGCTTCATGTGAGGCTTGCAGAGTTGAGGTTAATTGTGCTTTGTTTGGATGTAACTGCAGCTGTTTGAAATGGCCTGGGCCGGTTTTTAACTTCCCTGGTATGCCAGTGGTTGAGCTCAGTATATCTTGGTATTAAAAATCAGAAAAGGTGAACTCTGTACCTTTGGTTTGTCTCTTCCAGACTGGCTCTTACCTGCCCCAGACGTACCTGGTGCGTGAGGAGATGGTGGTTACAGAGGAGATCGATAACGTGTCTGATCTGGGCATCTTCATCTACCAGCTCTGTGTGGGAAAAGAGACCTTCAGGCTGCAGCGCAGAGACCAAATCTTGGGTAAGTTCCCCTCAGGAGAAAGCAGTTGTATTGTTTAGCTGGGGAAAGGGTAAATACTTAAAACTGGGGAGTTTTTAATCTGGGGAATCTGAGTATTCAGCAGAAGCTGAGGCTACTCCTGGCCCTGCTGGGTATTTCCCCTCCCTTCATGTCTGAATGTGAGCTGTCATTTGAACATGCTGAGAAAGTTTCAGTTACACAATTACAGGTTACACGCCTAAACCAATTTTAAGTCTGTTTCTGTTCCAATTTTGGGTTGAAGTTATAAGTTAGTTTGACCCCAAAATTCATATAATCCATCAGATAATGCGAGTCTCTGTAGGCGCAGCTTATTCTGTCCTTGTCCTAGCTAAAACTGGGTTACAGGAGCACCAAATAAAAACATTTCCTTCTGCTTTACTTGCTCTGAAAAAAAAATTAATTGAACAGTGAGCTCCGGACATCCCAGACTTCCTCTCTGAAAGGGGAAGAACACTTCAGAGGAACTGCTGAGCTCTGGTTCTTTATCGCCTGAGTTCTCCTGCCACCCCCTGACAAAAGACTAAGCTGAGGTGTCTGTGCTCTGACCTCGTGGGGCAAGGCCTTGGGGACAGAAATCTGAGGCTGTGGATTTTGTTTTACTGTAGCTCAAAGCATTTCATATTTGCTGCTCCCACCAAGCACAGTGAGCTAACCCTTTGTCAGTTAGAGCCTTTCAGAATGCAAATGTTTGGTTTGTCAGGACTCTGTGCTCTGGTTTGGCTGCCAAGCTCTTAGGCAAGAGTTTCTTCAGCCTAGTTGCAGCATCAGGAACCACATCTGCTGCTTGCTGCACACAACATCCTGTTGTGGATAGAAGCAAGGCTCCTCTGGGAGCAGCAGAGGGGTTCTGTGTAGGGCACATGAAGGAACACTAAATGCTGCCCTCATGGGAGGCAGAGGCGTGTGACTGAGCTATTGTGAGCATGATTTTGGGAACAAGGCTAAATTGACAGCTGCTGTGTCTATAGACAGCCCTGTGAAGTGTTTATGATGTTCCCTGAAATCATCCTGCTCTAACATGTTGTTGACATCCTTGCTGCAGAGTAAAAGATTCCTGCAGAGGACTCGCACAAAAGGATTCTGGTAAATGGAAAGTGTTTCCTGGTACAGCTGCTGTGCTGTAACTCTCCTTGTTCACCTGTGGAGGAGAGAGGGTGGGAAATGTGATCAAACCAAGGAGAAAATTGTTCAGAGACAAGTCTTGCCTTGCCTTCCCCATCTCATTTCTAGCACACAGTGTACAAGCCATGTCACAGAAATGAGACTGCAATGGATAAACTCACAGAACTTCTCTGGGAAAATCTTTTTATTTATTCTCATTTAGCTAGTGCTGCCTTGGCTCTCAGCTTTTATGGATTTTGTGTGTTCATCTGTTAGATCAAGCTGACCTCAGGTGCTGCATCAATTCCCTGGAGTTGTAACTTGGAGGCGTGGGAGAAAGCCAGGTCATGCTGTTAGGTGGGGCCTGGAAACTTCACCTCCATCCTTATGACTTGGAATTGAAGGATAGCCTGGATTTTAGGTGTTTATAAACCAAAGCAGTGCCCTGCTGGGGTTGGGTTAAGAGCTGGTACCTCTCTTGCTTGATCTGAACAATTGTCTGCTTATTAAACAAACTAAATCCTTCTGAATTACTGCAAATGGAAGTAATTGAGGACAGCAGCTCTTTGATTGTAGGACTGCTGTGTTCTGTCTCTTTCCTGAGCCACAGCTGATACAGGTAAACTGCCTGGGTCAAACCCACTGCTGGCATGTCCCAAAATAGAGAAAATCACTTTAATAGTGTTAGGAAGAACCAGAGTGAGGTAAATCCTGCCAAGGTGAAGTGCTCTGCAAAGCACACCCTGTGCAAATGCACACTGGGTGAGGGATTTGGGATGGAAAACAACCCCATAGCAGGTTCTGGTGGCAATTCCTGGCTGGAGAAACACCGTGCACTGAATGATTGTGTCTTGCAATGATGGCAGGCTGGCAGTGCTTGTGCTGGGCTGTGGATCCCTTCACTCAGCCTCTTGTCCTCTCTCATCCCCAGGTGTGCAGAAACGGGCAGCGGAGAACTGTCACTCAATCAGACACTTTGAAAACTCTTTCGTGGTTGAGACAAAGATCTGTCAGCAGTGAGAGGTGACAGATGGGAGGTGACCAGGTCACACCTTCTTGGAGAAGTCAGCATTAGACATCGACTTCTGCAATTAAACAGTGCAGTGATAATCAAAAGCCTTATGCATTTTCTGTGTATTGCTTGTATTTCAGAAAACAAAGTCACCATTTCAGCTTTTGTTGATCCTTGGTATAACTTTTTAGTTGTCTCATGTAAAACTTAAATTTGAGTAAGGTTTTTTTTAGAAGGCTAATATCAGTTTATCTGTTGAATGTGTTTGATTTAGTGTAATCTGGGAATGGCAGAAAAATATATATATATAAAAATGTTAACCAGTTCCTTGGCTGGAACCAGTTATGTTCACCTTAACTTTCACAGAATGATTAATATTAATAATCTGTGGTTTGCACATCTTGTGTAGTTCTGTAGAATAGCTCTGCACTCCGTATCCTGGCTCAAAAACCTTCCTGATCTGGCTCATTAAAGGTTTATTTTAACGACCATGTGTGCAGCATGTAAAATCCAAGCTCAGTGATCAGAAACCTTTAACACTACCCTGTTTCTTTTTGTGCAATTACTGTATTGAATTCGTATGTATATTTGGAACCTTCCCTGAGCTTATGTTGAGTTCTTCTCCCTTAGTTCAGTTTTGTGGCATTTAGTTGTTAGATTCTGATAGAGTTGCTCTTAAAGCTTGTCAGTATTTTTGGTTATGACTTGGTTTATCCTGTAACTTCCTATTTCCAGGGTCTGTTCTGGTATAGCTCACTTGTGAACGTGACTGTAGTTGTAAACTTAAACTACTTGGGCTTATATAAAACTTTTTAGATCAACTTTTTATGAGCAAGTAGCATTACTGCTGCAGTCAGAGCATTGTTCCCTTTTTTGGAAAGCTGCAGTCTACAGAGAATGAAGAGTTAGTGTCCTGCAGTTGATAAACTTGAGAGTTTTATTAAGGGACTTTATATTGGCATAAATTCTGCAACCCTATAATAAATGTTTCTCTAAAACTTTGGTGTTTGTGTTGTGTTTGGTGCTCAGAGGTGATGGGGATGATGCTGTGGGCCTGGGGCAGTGTGCATTGCTCTTCTCTTACCCCTCTTACTTCTTCTTGAGTTTGCGAAGCTGAATTCCTCTTCCTGCTGCTGTGGAAATGCTTTGTGGTGCCAGACAAGCTCAAGGAACAGAGGGAAGAACAGACAGCTCCCTCCAAACAGGATCCCCAGGGACAGCTCGGGGGCTGTTCACTGCAAGGGCAGGATGTATTTACAATTCATTTGAATATTGTTGGAGATGAGGCTGGGATTGAAGGTTTGCCTGTCTCAGTGTTCGTGGGTGTTAATGAGGGGCTGTACAGAGGTTAATGAGCCCTCAGCTCTGACCCTGAGCTTTGCTGGAAGCTCAGACAGGAGAGTCCTGTCCTCAAAGTACTGGGGCTCAGAGCTGAAGTGTTGCTGAACCCTTGTGGCTTTCCTGGAAAGTGGCTGGGATTGTGCAGCTGGAAGGAAAAGCAGGATTTCTGCACAGAGAACAGTGGGGAGGGAGAGGTGCCCATAGGAGTTGCTGTTCTGTCTGCTCAGGAAACTGCAGGAGAAAGGAGAACACAGGAATTTTAGCATAAACTAACACAGCTCTTCCCCCAAGGATGTGTCCCACAACCAGAGCTTTGGCTCTAAAATAGGGTGTGTAGGAGAGTATTTCAGTAAATTGAAGTATATAGTGAAATAAAATGCTGTAGGAAGCTCTAATCCTGTCACTGTGAGCCAGGATCCCTTCACTCACACCTCTTACTGGGAGAAGCAGCTGCACTGGCAGGTTTTTCCTCCAGGCTTTGTGTCCTTGGACAAGGGGTGATTTCCTGCTCCTCTGGACTGGCTGGGGGAATAACCAGGATGGGTTCTTTTGGAAGCCTTGAGCAGAAGGACTTGGAGATGTGTTGGTTGTGGAGAGCAAGAAGCACCTGCTTGTAGAATTGAGGTCTGATTTCATGGAAAATAAAACCCAGGAATTGTTTTTTTTCCAGCTCCACGTCTATGCAGTGGATGCTGGACCTGCTTCCACACGGGCTGGAACACTTTCTGTACCTTTGGAATGAAGTGAAGTCACTTCTTTAAGATGTTATTGGATATTCCAGGCAGGGAGCCAGGGACAGGAGGAACAGATTGTTCTCACCTGCTCTGAGGTGAGCAGGGAGCTGGGTTTGGTCCCACATGTGCTCTACTGGCCTTGAGGTCTATCCATAAGTATTTTAGGCTGGGGCTGGGTGTCCAAGTCAAAATACTGGAATTTTAAAGTATTCTGGGATCTTCTAATGCTCTGTTTGGCTTTGAGCAGCTCCTGCATTCAGCTGGGCTATAGAAACAGGGAGGAGCAGGAGTTGGAGGAGTCCTTTGGACCAGTAGATGGCACAGGCAGCAAACACTTGGGTGTAAATGGTGTGTAACTGGTAAAAACTTGGTGTATTCACCCAACAGACAGTTTTTCAGCTATTTTACCAAAAGTAAACCTAAAAATGGTTTGATCAACGCTTCATCTAGCTGGTGCTCAGTGTCTTTGCTTAGTTTTTATCTATAGTAAGGAACATTATTATAATAGAACTTACCTGTGTAAAACCCTGTCAATATCTGAGTAGAACTGTACTGCAGACATGGGTGTGGTGTCCAAGGGGGTGACACTGCCGGGATGCAAATGCAAACTCAATTAAATTATTGTAAGAGCTTCATTTACATCTGTGTTTACTGCAAAAGCATCCTGTGGGCACGGGACAATCAGCAAGATCTCTGCAGGGATTTGGGGGAGCTGGCAGGTTCATTTTCTGACCCTAAAAGTTCAAAATTAGATGTAAATTTTAAATACCTTTATCGATGTGAAGCTGGCAATGCAGTGCTTTGGATATTTCCTCTTCCAGTATTACATGTGAGTTCATTTGGGTTTTTTTCTAATCAGAAAAACACGAGAAAAAATTATTAAGAACACAGTTGATTTTGGTTCTCAGAGGAGATGATGTTGCCCATTGCAGAACCTGCTGCTCTGTGTGACTGCTGAGGTGTGGGTGGCTGTGGTGGCAGACTCTTCCATTAGAGTATGTAATGATCTAAATTAGAACTTCAGTCTCCTCCAGGCTTACTGTTCATAAAAATCTATAAAAATTGAACTTCTTTGCATATATAAATATCCTGAGATGAAGATCTGGAGAATTAAAAATAGGGATAGTGTGGAGACCTTTGGAAGACACCCACCCTGAGGCCTCAGGGTGGTGTGAGAAAGAGCTTTAGCACCTCAGACTTGATAAACTGCTTGTCTAAAGCGTGCTTTTCTGGCAATAAGCTCAGCTCTGTGCAGGGCCCGGTGCAGAACAGCTGTGCTCGATGTGGCACTGAGAAATTGTCACCTCCCACTCCCAGCAGCGTTCCCAGGGTTTGTGCTGGGGGACAAAGAGCCTGCTGCAACTCCAGCAAGACTGGGCTGGAGTCCTGTGGACTTGGTTGGTTCTTGAAAAATCCCCAAAATCCAGCTGTGCTCAGCAGAGTCTGGGGTGAGCGAGGGCTGAAATCTCAGCACTCAGCACCCTGGACCAGAAGAGAACCTGTGTCCCAAAATCTCAGGATATTTGGGTTGGAAGGGACCTTAAAACTCATCCTCTCCCGCGGGCTGGGACACCTTCCACTACTCCAGGCTGCTCCAAGCCCCGTCCAGCCTGGCCTTGGGCACTTCCAGGGATCCTGGGGCAGCCACAGCTTCTCTGGGCACCCTGTGCCAGGACAGAATTTCTCCTGTATATCCAAGTTCCCCATCTTTCAGGGTGAACCAATCCCCCTTGTCCTGTCACATCTTCCTGGTGAGCATTCCCTCTCCAGCTTCCTTGTAGCCCCTTCAGACGCTGGAAGGTCTCTTCTTCCAGAACCTTCTCCAGGCAGAACAGCCCCAGCTCTCCCAGCCTGTCTCCACAGGGGAGGTGCTGCAGCCCCTTAACAACTCGGCCTCCTCTGGCCTCATTCCAACATCTCCATGTCCTTCTGGTGCTGGGGACACCAGCCCTGGACACAGCACTGCAGCTGGGGTCACAGCAGAGCTGTGTAGCACCAGATAAATGGGGTGCAGCCCCCAAAACCTCCACTTTGTGGCTGAATTACCCTCCTGGGAGGGCTGAGCTCCAGGTCAGGCTTGGAAGGATTAAAGCTGCTTTGCCTGTCCTAATTCCAGGCCGGGTGGGGGATGGCCCTGCTGCCAGCTGTGGCACAGAGCCCAAATGCCAACACTGATTGAAGCTTCCAGGCTGCCACCAAAATAATTACAATATGGATAATTACAGTAACATTATTGCATTAACATTATTTCTTCATTATGAGTATATATTTGTGATATTACCTAGGCAATAGGATGGGTGTATTTCCTGTCTTGAGAGTAATTAGAGGCTCTCCACCTACCACACCACCTCCCAGGGAAATTATTTCTTATAGTTCAACTATTCTGTTTACTTGAATGTGTTTTCTCACTTTTTGTGCTGTGACAGCCGTGAGTTCCACCTTAACAGATGTAAGAGTGAATTTCCTGTCTGCAGACTCATTCTCGCTGTGGATGGTGGTTTGTGTCTTGCAGAAATGTTTAGGTTCTCCTGAGCTGTTCCATTTTAGGGCTTGTTGATGTTTAGAGCTGTTGTGGGTTAAATCCATGGGTGGACACCTGGTTTTGGAATAAGGAACTTCCTTCCCACAGACCTAATCCCTTGTTGGTGTGGAACCCAGTGCTTTTATTCTGGAATGAGAGTGTCAGCATGTGGGATTCATCAGGAATGGATCCATGGATGGAGGAGGTTTAGATGGGCTACTAGGAAGAAATCCTTCCCTGTGAGGGTGGGCAGGCCCTGGCACAGGGGGCCCAGAGAAGCTGTGGCTGCCCCTGGATCCCTGGAAATGTCCAAGGCCAGGTTGGATGGGGCTTGGAGCACCCTGGGCTAGTGGAAGGTGTTCCTGCCATGGCAGGGGATGGAATGAGATCCCCTTAAAGATCCCTTCCCACCCAAGCCATGCCATGGTTCTATGGATAATCCTGTACCTTCCACCTGATGCCCCAAAATCCCCTGGGAGGGAAGGGCTGTGGAGGGCGTTTGGTTCTGTGGGGTGATGATCTCAGTGGTCACTTGGTGATAAATAATTCACTCCTTCAGATTCTCTGCCCTTGGTGGTCGTAGTTTTTGTCATCTCATATTCTCAGCCCTTTGCACTAATTAATCCTTATTTTTTTAAAAAAACTAGAGTGATGTAGAAGCTCCACTTCAGCTCACCCTTCCCTTACCAGTGTGCCTTCTCACCCAGCCTGAAGCTGGAAGCAGTCACAGCTTTGCCTCCTCATCTCATGACCAAAAAAACCCCAAACAAGGCGGGAGGCTCAGACTTTCACACACCCCAAGGCCGACACTTCCGTGGTGAGCGGGGCTGCTGCTGCTCCGTGGGCCGCCCCGGGCAGGGGGTGCACAGGAAGGGCTCTGTGCTTATCAGATCCATCTGTGCCTCACCTTGAGCTGCCTCCCCGTGGGGAGGAGCCCTCCTGCTCCCCTCACCGCTCCTGTGCTGTGGCAGGGCACTGCTGGATCCCTGGAGGATGCTCCAAAGCCACAGCTTCTCTTCCCTCCCATCTCCAAGGGTTTGCCATGGTGAGGCTGCTCTGGTGCAGGTGGCTGAGCACAGCTCACCCCGGGATTGCTGCCTGCTGGGGCCTTTCTCAGGCCCTGTTCTCCCCCTGAATTGAGACCCTTGATTGAGGGAAAATCAAACCTGTGGCTGGCTGAGGGAAAAGTCAGCTCCAGATCTTCACAGCCTTCAGAATCCCCGAATGGTTTGGGCTGGAAGGAACCGTAAAGCCCAAGTTCCAGCCCCCTGCCAGTTCACCTCCCACTAGACCAGGTCTCTAGACCAGAAACACTTTATGTTTCACCAATAAATATCCCATTTGCAGATCTACTGGATAACAGCTGTATCCTTTTGCAGACCCCTATATCCCAATATTTGTTGTTTCTCAGTGGAGCTGATGGTTTCTTTCCACAAAACCCTTCATTCTGCTTTCAGTATAATTTGATTTTCTTGATTTTTTTTGTGTTTTCATTTATATTTTCTTTTTAAAAACCAACCAAAACCCTCTTGTGCTTGAAGGCAAGATGTATCCTCGCTGCAGAGCTGGGATTACAGCAGAGCACAGTGATGATTTGAACCAGATCTCACCAGGGATTTGAAGTCCCATTAGAGACTCTTGGGCTGGGGCAGACGAGCCCAGAGGGAGAAATTTTGGGTGAAGGAACTCAAGGAGCAGCATGACATCAATGTGGGCAGTGCTGCTGTTCTTTTTGGGTTTGGGATGGTGCTGTTTTAGGACTTTTAGGCTGTTGAGCAGCAGGAACAGCCTGGGCTGTGGGCTTTGATGGTTTGTGTTGATTCAAATAAGAAATCTCTCATTCAAACACAACCTCACAACTCTGAGTTTCAGCTTCTGTTTCACTCAGGTCTCCTGGGAACTTTCTCTGGAGCTGTGCAGATGTTTGTATGACCACAGGGAGTACCCTGCCCTTAAATACCCAGTGTGCTGTGACTGTGGATTGGTCCCAGATAATGGCACTGCTCACAGGACTGGTGATCTGACAGCACATGAGGGAAACGAGTCAGCCAAAACAAGAGCTTGGGTGGGTTAAATTCTTTAAAATAAGGTTTTTCCCTTGGGACTTGTGGGAATCCAAGTGGGGAGGCAAAGCTGGACGTTGTGGGTGGTAAAAGCCATGACCTTCCATGAGCTGGAGCCTCACCAAGATATTCCCTTTTCACAGCCCTGTTGGGCCCCTGGGAAAATGGGAGATGAGTTAAGAGAGTGGTTCCTTCTCACAATTCCTTATGGCACTCAGCCACATCACTGTGTTCATCCTGCCTTTGCTGGTTGCTTGGACTTCTCATTTTCTTCCCTGAATTTGTGGGGGAAAAAAGTAAACTTGAGCAAAAATGGTGTTGAAAATTATTACCTTGACGATTGTAGCTCAGCCTCGTGGTGAGCATGGAGGTGGTCCATGGTGACCTGACCTCCAAGGAGCTTCCTTCTCCTCCCTTTAACCTCATGGTGGCACCTCTGGGTAGCCCAGAGCAAACACTGGCCCTGGTGGGGTCAGTGTGACCTGAGAGACAGAAACAGAGCTGGAAGGAGGAACCAGAACCAGGTCTTCACCTCTGAGGCAATGACATTAGTACATTTTATCTCTATTATTTTGTGCTCATGGCTTTACATAACCAAACCTTTTTTCTAAATCAGATTTTCTGGCCACAGCTGTAGATCATGTAGGTCAAATTCTCAGAGTTTATCACCCCAAAGGCTGCAGCTCCTCTGCCCTGACTTAACTGGCAGCATGAACCAAGCACTACCCTGATGGATCTAGCTTATTTTTGGTCATGATGTTTGTCCAAACATCTCTGACAAGATTTTAGCTTTTTATTTTTGTGTTGAATGGGGTGGGATCATATTTGGGTCACTCTCTGGAGGTTGTTTTTAGTTACTGAGGTCTGAGGAGCAGAGTCCAGCAGTGCCAGGGGTGCTCTGTGTGTGCATTTACACCCCGGGAGCTGGGGCTGAGGCTCGTTTTTAACAGCAAAGTGAAAAAGGAAGTAAAAAGTGCAGTAAAATGTGTCAAAGCTGCCTTAACCCCAGCAGGAAAATCTAATGAGTTACAGAGAAATGGGGACTCTGCTCAGGATGTTGAGCAACCGTGTGACAAAACAGCAAATAAAACGGTGCTGGTAAAAGAAAAGATGAGTGAGAAGACAAAAATTCTGCTTTGGTAAGAGAAGCTGTAAATCAGCCCTTTTCATGGCCAGAAGAGATCTCTGGGATTCCATGGATGGCTCGTGGTGATGGCAGAGGATGAGGAGGGCACTGGAAGTGGTGGAGGGGATGTGGGCCTGGGGCAGGGGTGGCTGGGGGTGTCA
>NC_031772.1:5189243-5234410 GCF_001522545.3 Parus major
AGGGAAGGGAAGGGAAGGGAAGGGAAGGGAAGGGAAGGGAGCTGTGCTCCCACTGCTGTGCCAGCTTTCACATGCCAGGGCAGCTCTGACATGCACAAAGCCCCAAGGAAGCTGCTGGATCTCGTGCCCGAGGGGGATGAGAGGCTGTGCAGCTGGGCTGGGAGCACGGGGGAGGTGATGGGAGTGGGGCAGGGTGGGAGCAGACCCAGAACTCTGCTTCTCCCTGACCCCACCACCCTCACCCACCTTGTGCCATGTGTGAGAAAGGCTCCCAAAACACTCTCTGCTCATTCTGAGCAGCTCAATCTCCCCAGGCACCCCTCAAACCACCCCTGAGGCTGCACTCTTGCCACAATGGCTCTCCTTTGGCCCAGCAGGAATTAAAACTGATTCTGTGCCCAAAAGCCACTTCTCGTTTCAGCACAGAGCCAGCCTGGTGAGGGCACTGGCAGAGACCTCAGTGCTTGCTGCTCAGTGATAACAACGCCCTGGGGAGGGCAAACCCTTGCTGCAAAATAAAGGGGATATTTGGGGGGTTTTGTTCTCAGTCACATTCTCATTCAGATTCCCATTCCAGTGCTGCACACCAGATTATTCAGATTATTTTAGAGATTCACTGAATATTCTGGGTTGGAAGGGACTCCTAAGGATCATTGAGTCCAGCTCATGGATCCTGAGACGCTAAAAATACAGGGGCATGGCAAAAATACCCACAGCATGAAAATCCAACTCCTGGAAATCTAAGGAACATCCTGACTCTGCACTTGTTGGTGGCAGCATCCCCAGGGGCCTGTGAGACCTCAGGGTGTCCCCAGCAGATGCCACCTGGAGCAGAGGTGCCCTGGGAGAGGGCAGGGAGGTGTCCCCTGAATTCATCTCGTGTCACCAACCCTGACCATTGCACCAACCTCCTGCAGAAAAGATAATTAACACTCATTTGAATAAGCCCCATTGCCGTGGCAGGGGGGGAAGGTGCTGCTGCACCCACGGGATTTTCTGGGTGGAAAATTTTCAGCTGCTTGAGGTTTCTGTCACTGAACAATTTCTGAACTTCTGACACCGTTTTATGTAACAACCTTTTCTCCCTCAGGAGCTGAAAGTGACTCTGGGGGGGTTGGACAGGGCCACCCTGGTCCCCTTCCATGGTGGCCAGAAAGGACAGGGATGGGCTGGATTCCTGCAGCTGGAGGAATTCCCGTTATCCTGGGAAATCTGTCCCTTTGACTTCTGTCCCCAGTGCAAGAAGAAGAGTAAAATAATTTCAGAGAAGCATCTAAAATGTTCTAAAGGCCCTCAAGAGGCATCAAATCCAGGTGCTGCCACATGTTTGTGTGTATTGGTGATGCAGGGGGGAGAAAAGGCCAAGAATCAGATTTAAAAAACATTTTTAGAAATGATTGTTTTATTATATACAACAGGAAGTATAAAAATAAATATTTTTTTTTGGTCACTGTGAATATGCTTTGTGGTTTCCATGAATTATCAGTGCTTGCTCAGCCATCAGGCACTGGCTCAGATTCCTGTAGGGAAGAGGTGGTGGAGTTTTCTTTTATTATATGAAAAAGGTTTTGAAAAAAACCCCAAACCTCTTGTGTTCTGGCACTCTCTGGGCTTCACATCATTTTCCTACAATGTGTATGTCCCTTATATAAATTACAAAAAATTTGCATAAATAAGAAATGATACTGGCACGGTATTTTACACTTACAAATGTAACATTTCCAATGTCCACAGAAAAGCAACATTTTACAAGAAGGTGCAAATGAAATACCAAAGTCAAGCCCAAAATCTCTGTGGTTTGAATTTAAAGCAAATATTATCAACAAAGCATCCACCTTTGAGCCTTTCTTAGAAGTCTCTCGTGGCACCTTTGGTTTTGTTTCAGGGAGTTCCCATTACAGAGAACTTTGGGAAGGTTTGGATCCTCTGTTTGAATCCTGCTGTTGTTCGTGGGGAGTGGATGTGATGGCCCTGGGTCACTTATCAGTGAAAGGGAAATAATTTGCCCCATTTTTGGTGAAAAGAGGATCTGAAAGGCTCAAAGGACACCTGGCTTGAATAAATACCCTCCAAGCACAACCTCATGGTTCAAAACCCAAGGCATGGCTCTAACCCTTGTCTTTGCATCCAGAAGTGGGAACTGATGGCAGAAAAATAGTGTGTGGGATCTTCACTGACTGTGATTTGGGGTGATGGCATTTGCTACACCCCCAAATGAGGCTTCATTAATTATTTAAATGGGAAGTCCTTTGGGGCCACCTTGTGCTCCTCACTCCGTGCTCGGCGTGGCTGGAGCAGGCTCTGGGCACTCTCTGGAGAATCAGTCTCTGCTGAATTGTCTCGTGCTTCAGAAACAGAGAATCTTGTGCCATCCAGTACTTTTTAGGATCAAATTCTTTCTGCACAGCAAGACCCCAGAATCTTTGCTGTTTCTTGCTGACCAGGGCATGGTGCCATGTTGTGACAGTGGGGCTGGTGTCACCTCTCCCATGGGTCTGTGACCTCCTGCTGTCCAGCTGAGGAATGGAAATGCTCCTATTTATGTTCAGTGAAAATCTGCACCTTAAGTATTAAATCAACACATTCCTGGTCAGGTTTGGGGATATTTTTTGGGGAGGAAGGAGGTTTTATTTATTCCAACCCACACCAAAAGCAGAAGTTTGAATTGTTGTCCTCAGTGTCCTGAGGGAAAAAAATGTGTCAAAGGCCAAAACGTAACGAGAGTTGGAAGTGCTGGCAGCAGTTTGGGAAGGGCAGCTCTAGTATTCCGTGGTGTCCTCGCTGAGCACATCCCTGGAGTGCTTCCTGCCGTAGCTGAGGTGCTGGAGCTGGATGCTGTCCTGCAGATCCTGCCTGGAGAGGCGTCTCCTGAACTCATCCGTGGTGAAGTAGTAGATGATGGGATCCACGCAGGAGTTGAGGCTGGCGAGGCACAAAGCCACGGCGTGGAACACCGAGATCTGCACGCAGCCCTCCCGGATCTGCCTGGTTTTCACAAAGAAATCCAGCGGGAAGCTGATGTGATAAGGTGCAAAGCAAATCAGGAACACCAGGGCGCAGGTGAGGATCATCTTTAAAGCCTTTTTCTTCTCGCCCAGGTCCCGGGAAGCAGAGTGCCTCTCTTTTAGTGATAAGATTGTCTTCCAGGAGCAGTACAGGACGATGAGCAGGGGGGTCACGAACCCCACCAACTCCGCTATGGTCATCAGCGTGATGGAGGTGGGGAGGTCGAGTTTCTTGATGGGAAGATCCACAAAACAGGTGTTTTTGTCATCCTGGTGCTGCATCCTGAGGAGCGGGAAAGGCAGGCAGCCCACACAGACCACAACCCAGCCCACGATGCTGATGTAGACATCACACACACGCCTGCAGTCGCTGAATTTGAAGGGGTGCATGAGGAACAGGTACCTCCTCACGCTGATGCACACCAAGAAGTAGATGCTGGCGTACATGTTGACATACTTCAGGTAGAAGCAGAGCATGCAGAGACCTCCTCCGAACTCCCAGGTGCCCGTCAGGTAGTAAAAAATCCTCAGGGGCAAGGACAGCACTTGTGATAAGTCAGCAATAGCTAAATTGATCATAAATATCACGGCCCTTTTAGTCTCTTTCATGTAGCCATAGAAGACCCACAAGGCCAGGGTGTTCCCGATGAGCCCGGGGATCAGGATCACCGTGTAGGTGACGGCGTAGTAGGGCTTGAGGTCTGGCTCGCTGCAGTTGGAGCTGTTGCTCATGGTTGTGCTCCAGCTCCGTGCTCAGCCCCGGCATCATAACCCGTCCATCCCGCCTGTCCTGCAGCCAGGGTGGCCTCGGGATCCAAAGGGAACAGTCCAGCCCTGGAATCCGTGTGCGAGGCTCCGGTCACCGCCTCATCCTGGGGAGTTTTGGCGTGGGGGGGGTTAATTCCAGTCCTGCCCTGCTCATGCTCCTGGGCAGAGCTCGCTGGGGTCAGCTGCAGGATGGGCAGGAGGGATCCACACCGGGACAAGCATTGCCGTGTGCCCAGGTGGACAATTCCTCACCAGAGCTGTGTCTCTGTCACCTTTTGGGTGGCATTTCAGCCTCTTCTCTCAACACAGGGGTTCAACACCTGACGTGGCCCCGCAGCTGGAAGACAGAAAGGTTCACTCACTATTTTACTATTTTATTTTATATTTGCTATTTTGCACTATTTAATGCAATTTCTTACTTACTCGAGTCATGTTCTTACTTATAACTATAGGAACACAAGTTTATAACTTTTCTATTTATTGTCTGCGTACATTTATCATTACATTGACCCAAGCTCTTTCTAAGGCTGCGTTGTTGGGAGATTGAGGGAATGGAGCAAGAGTTATGGGAGAGCTGGAAAGAGCTGGAGCATCTCTCCAGCAGAAATCCCTGTGGCTTTGGTGGTGATCAGCTCTTCTGCTGCCCTGTCCAGTGGAGGTGCAGAACCACCAAGGAATAAATAGAAACCGTGTTCATTTTCTGCTGCAAACCTGGGGGTGTTGCTCTTCCTGTGTGCCAGGAAACAGTGCTGGGATGCTCTGGTAACCTGCCTCACCTCCCAAAAACTCCTGAGGGAAACACTCCCCTGGCTTCCCAGGAAAGCCCTCAGAGCATTCCCACCCTCCCCAGCTGCAGGTGACAGAAGGAAATCTGCTCCTCGTGTAACCCATGTGCACACAAACCACACAAAATGGGGTGGAAGTGCCAGGTCAGTGGCTTTCACCAAACCAGGGTCAACTTTTTTAATTCACCTTAAAAAATAGGGCATGAACTGTCCTTTGCACGACTACCTGCTTTTCATCCAATTTGACTTCCTCACAGCTGCTTTTTCTAAGCCTGTCCTTACCCACCGTGCACATCTGGGGCTGTTGGTAATACCAGAACTGGTTCTAAGGAGGATGGAGGAGAGGATTTTATGTAAAATTGCAGGCCAAACAGGTGATGTTATCTGAATGTGTCAGACAAAAACCTCAGCCAGATCTGATAAATCTAGAGATAATTCAGATCTCTGCCCAAAGCCTCTCAGGTTTGCCTTTGGCTTCCACATGAAGAATTATCCTGCAGGTCTAAGTGGGAGAAGTCTGTAGGTACCAACCCAGATGCCAAAGGCACATTTACTTAATCTAAAATGTTTTAATTCTTTTCATTTAACTTTTTTAAATTTTAAAGGTAAAATTACATCTGCTGCAGTCCCTGCTGGTTTTTTTTCCAGTGCTTAGGTACAAATGTCTACAAAAAGTGCTTAGGTACAAAAGGTACAAAAAACATTTATTAATGATGTTCAACACTTTTTGGTGTAATGGCACTAAAACTTTGAAGTAGATTTGGGTGGAAACAGAAAATCTGCCACAAAAGGAAACTTACTTACTTTTGTATTTTCTCTTGCCAAGGAGACTGAGATGTCTTCCTTCCTTTTAAAGAGGGAGCATCTAACTCAAGCAGTGGAGTAAAATGACTTATGAAATAATCCTGTTATGCTTCAGGAGTGAAAATTAATAATATTTTTATTTTAACAATTTTTCTTATCAATTTAAACTAGCTTGTCTCTCCTCTCCTGTTGGCAGGGGGTCCTGACACCCACTCAGGAAGACTTGATCATGTTCCTTTTCCTCTGGCTGCATTCCCAGGTGGGAAAACCCTCCTTAAATCCACCTCTGGACCATGGGACACACAGAGGGAAGGACAAACTGCACCCCCAGCCCTTCCACACGTCCACATCTTATTTTTCCTGCTGTCCCCCAGCTCCTGCCCTTCCCCATCCCCATCACACAGCAACTTTCCAGCCTGGCCCTGGGGCAGGGAGGCACTTGCAGCACTTTCTGCCTCTCCCTGTGGCATGAAAGGGCTCAGCCAGGGCACCCAGGGCACCCTCGGAGCTGGGGAGGGGCTGTAAGAACTCAGCAATGTGAGAAACGGCGTCTTGGAAATCCCAAGCAGCAACATCACAGAGTTCAGCCCCATGTGCTGTGTAAAAAACCAGCAGGATGCTAAAAAAATCTCCAGAAAGAGGAAATTTGGGTTTGCATGCTCTGTGCTTGCTTCCCCCTCACTGCAAGGGGGTGGGTGACAGACTCTCCACAGACACAGCCTCCTTCTCCCCTGAACAGCTTTTCCCCCCGAATTTTCCATGGGTACCCCCCAAATCAGCTATGTGGGGGCATTGGATGAAGATTTGTGCCCAATGAAACAGAGCAGCAGGTAAGAGTTGCACATGGCAACTCTTAAATCAGCTTGTTGGAGCTGTTAGAGCCCAAAATCAGCTGGTTAGAGCTGGGTACATCCTGGGTAAAGCATTTCCCACGTGCTGGAGGACCCTAACCCTGACCCAGAACCCCTGCAGGGGCTGGGGGTGTGGAGCAGCACCTTGCCCTGCTCACAGGTGGGCTCTGCCCCACAGCCTCAGCAGAGCTCAGCAGTGCCCAGGCTCCTCACCTGAGGCTGTTTAGAGGTGCCCAGTGTGGATCCTCGTTAGCAAATCCTGGGGGTTTTAACTCCTAAACCCCTCCGGGTGTGGGGGAGGCTTTGAGAGCAGCTCCTGGCTGGGCTCGGTTTGTGGCTGCTGTCCTTGCTGCTGCCCGGAGCCCTCTCGGAGCTGGGATGTGCCAACACCTCCTGCTCCTCCCTGGAGCCAGGTGGATCAGCCTGGGTGGATCCTCCACCTGGCCCAGGTGAGCTGGGGGTGCTCAGCCCCTCGTGTTCAGTGTGGGATGTGTTTTAAGAACACCCAAAATCGGTGAGAGGCACACGGCAGCAGCAGCCTGGTGCTCCCTGCTCACTTACCCTCCTGGGGGAGCTGGGCTGGGCTGTGCCTGCCTCCTCTTGTGCTTTTCCTTCTTCTCCTCCACAACCTAAAATAAAAGCAGAACATGCACAGGGGAAACATCAAATGGAAATTCAGTTTCCTGTGCGAGTGAAGGCAGGGTGAGGGTGGCTCAGTCCCTCCAAAGGGGCTCTGTGGGGAGGGCAGAGCTGGCCCAGGTTGGCCTGGGCTTCTCCCAGTGCCCACTTGGTTCTCTGTCTCTCCTGCTCTGGCAGGGAGTAGACTTTACAAGGTATTAACTGAAAATAGGGATGCTAAAACCAGAAACTGAATGTTGTATCGGGTTGGTTTTTTGTTCTTTTAACGAATGACAGAAGAAGAGGCTCCTCTGCCTTGAAGTCGTTTCCTGGTAGATATTTGGGATTTATCTCTGTCAAAGCGATGTTGCCCCTTGCTGTGCTAACTAAATTCCAAGAATATGAAGGGAAAAAAAATAAATTCTCTGGTTTAATGCCATATGAAATACTCTGCTTTTGCCTTTTAATCCTTGCAAAAGCTCTTGTCCTCCTTTGTTAATATTTATCCTGGTTAAGAAGGGAAAATAACCTAACCCGGAGCAGCAGTGCTGTGTGTCAGCCTAATCCCCCACCCTCCTTCTCCCTTCCTGGTACACCCAGATGTCCCTGGGAGATGTTTCTGGCACCAAAATTGGGAGTTATCCCCCCAAACCATCAGCACACCGCCCAGGGATGCACAGCCACGTCCCTGTGCTGTGATGACCCTGTCCTCTTCCTCCCTGGTTCTCGCAGTCAAATGGAAATTGGCCCATGGAAAACCAGTGTGGGGAACAGACCATTTGGGAAAATTCATGGGACAAACAGAGGGAGACAAACCCGTGGGAAAACGTGGAGCAGTGGGAATTGGGTCAGTTATCCCTGTGTGGGGAGGATGGGGCTGTGTCACCTCAAAGGCTCCTGACAGACGAGTCCCATCCCAGGTGGTGCTGGGTTTGCAGAGGCTGGAGTTGGAGTTAATCCTTAAATTCAGCTGCTCACTCAATGAGAGCAGAAAACACAGCTTGAAACTTCAAGGCTGGGTGTTTTAACCTCAGCCATCCCCTCCTCTCACTCGGATGCTCAGAGCATCCCATGGGCACACACAGGAGCTCTTCCATAAATGAAGTATTATCTCCTTACCCATAGCTGGGCTTACTCTGCATCTCCCCCCTTCTCCCTGTTCACTCTGGGAGTTCCAGCAGGTCTGTGGTGGAGCCAGGACCCCCCTGGCTGTCCCTGGGCTGTCCCATCCCCTCTCAGCACTCCCGGCAGAGCCGCACCAAATCTACGGCACAACAATCAAAAACACCCACAAAACCCCAACTGAACCCCCCTTCAGCCTGCCCCGAAGGAAACCGGCAGAGAGAGGAATTCCAGCCCTACCTTTGCTGGCCCTGAGGCTGTCCCGGAGTGTCCCCACGGCGGGTCCCTCCCTCGCTGAGCAAAGCAAAAGCGCAAGTGGCGGGGAGCGGCTGCGCCGTGGGGAGCGGGACGGGCACGGCGGGGCCCCGGGGCAGCGCTTTGGGGTCCCTGCCCCTCACCCTGCCCGCAATCACCCGCTTTCCTTCCCTCGCCGTGCTTCTCACGGTGTTTGTTCGGCTGTTGTGGTGTCGGGGTGTTTTGGGGGCGCTGTCGCCCCGGTTGCTGTTCCCGCAGCCAGCGGTGGCGGTAGGACCCCGCAGCTCCTGGGGACAGGGACGCGCTGGCAGGTGCCACCCGTGTGCCACCCTGTCACCTCTGGGACAGCTGCCGAGCTGAGGGAATGAGAGGATTCATGGATTATTTTCCCTCCCCAGCTCGCTGGGAAAGGCTCCTTCCCTCTCACCTGGATGTTCGCGCCCCTGTGCTGCAGTCCCGGTGGTTTGGGGGGGATTCAGGGGCCCCCCCGAAGCTGATCGTGGGCAGATTTGGGCTCCCCAAAAGCAGCGAGCGCTCCACGGTCATTATTATCCCCTTCAGGGGATTCCCGCAGCTCTCATGGAGCTGACCGGGGTGAGAGCCAAGAGCTCTTCTTTTCCAAAAGTGCCACAAAGCGGTGTCACCTACGGCCACATTCCTGGGCCATCGTGGTCCCCGGCCATCGGCAGAGGGCAGAGCTGGCTGCGCTTGGAGTTTGAAAAGCAGCACTTCCCTTCTTATCCAGAGGAGGACTCCAGCTCCAGGAACATCAACAAGAATTCTTGTTAAGGGAGCAATGGTTCAGTTGGCTCATTTGAAAAAGTCACTTTTCTAACCATTTCCAGAGAAGTTCTGCAGAGATTTGCAGCTTTTCAATTTGCATTTATTCATTTTTCTTACACATCTTCCCAGGAGAACAGCGTACATATCTATATATCTATATATCTATATATCTATATATATATATCTTATATTACACCTGCTCCCTTAAGGCTTCATTGATTTACTCCTATCACCATTCCAGCTTAGGGTTTGTAGCTCTCTCCACACCTTTTTATGGTGGTTTATTAATGGTTATTAATGGCCCTTACAGCCTCAAAGGGCACAGGGTTTGTCACCCTGTGCTGGCCAGCCCCTCTCTAAGGCTCTGTGGATCACATCTCCCAAAAATGCAGCTGTGTGCCTGCTCCAGCAGCTGCTCCTGCTGGCCAAAGCTTCCAGCTTTATTCTGGAGCTGTTGATGACTTGATGGGCTTTGATTAAAGTGGGAGCCAGAGCTTTCAGCAGTGTGGGATCTTCTCTGCAGAGCTGTCCCTGTGGGGCAGGGCTGGGTTTTGGACTGATGCTTTTGGGCTGGCAGCAGTGGGGGTTTAGTGCTAAAAGGAGGTTTCTTGGTGCTGTGGTCTCACTGAACTCTCAGTGGCTGATTCTGCCTCAGCTCATCTCAGTCCTGGGCTGTTTCCCTAATTTCAGCTGGGATGTGAAACTTTCCCAGCACCTCCCACCAGTTACCTCTGCTGTGCTCTCATTTATTTCCTCTCCCCAAAACTGTGTGATGTGACAGGCAGGGGTCCCCAGGCTCTGCCCCTGCTCCACCAACACTTCCCTGTGTGACCCTGGCACCTCCCTGTCCCCCACGAGGGTTGAGGGGGGTGGTTTGGAGGTGATTTTAATAGGCAATAAAACAAAGGCCAGTCCCAGGAATGACCAACCCCTGGGTTTGGAGGTGGGCTCCTCTGCTTTCCCCACTCCAGCACGTGATGGATTCTCTGTTTCACTTCCATTTCCACAGCAGCCAGCCTGGTATGGGAGGGCAGAGCCTGAGCTCGGGGCAGGGAGTGGATGTAGGGTACTGAGGGAGGTTTTGTTTGAAAACCATCCTGCAGAGCAGCCCCAAATCCTGTTTTGCTGGTGCCATGCTCTATGTATTGCCACCAGCATCCATCCCATTTCCCATCACTCCAGGAGCATTCCTGGGGTGTGGGGTGGGAATTGAAGGCGCCTTTACAGCAGCCAAGTGCCAGTCCCAGAGTTCTGCTGTCCCCAGGGAAAATCCTTTCTGGACCCTCCAATCCTGCTGTAGTTGAGGCCAGCAAAAATCAGGAGGTCTTGGAGCTGGGCATCAAATTGCAAAGCAATTATTTTACAGCATAAAGTAAAATATTAAAATTGTGTTTTTCTCTTGTATTGAGTATATATATTTTTTTCTTTACTTACATTTGTATCTTAGAAGGATTGGAAGTTCTCAGTTTATCTAAGCTTGTGCTTCATGACCTTGTAGGGTCTCCTCAGAGAGAACCAGCTGAGGTCTTTCTGATCAGCACTGCCTGTCTTTAGTAGAAATAATCCCTGGGAAGAGGTTTTCTGTCTGTTCTCCACCGGGCTAGGGCTGTCCCAGGGGAAAGGAGCGTGTCTGAAAGGGGGAGCAGGCGCAGGTCCATGGATGCAGGGTTCGGGTGGAGCCAGGGATGCAGCCGAGCTGCTGACACCAAGCTGGGGGCTAAAAACTGCTGGATTCCCGTGCCCTGTGTGCCTGGAGCAGGGAATTCTCTTCAAAAATCAAAAAACCCCTGCAAAAGGAGCAGGGCTGGGCGATGGCGTGGCAGTGTCTGCCGGGAAGGATGTGCTGGCTGCGCAGGGATGAGGCTTTGGCTGTTCCTTGGAATGCTGAGCACCCTCCCAGTGCTGAACGCTGCCATGGCATCCACACAGAATTCCCAAATCCTCTCCTCTGTGCCCTGAACAGGACCCTGGGGCATGGGAGGGGTGATGGACACACCTGGGGCTGTCACACGGTGCTGTCCCACCACACCCCTTGGGCTTTGCAGGGTGTTGCTGGCTGAGCACATGAATCAGAAAATTGGACTGGGGTCTGATGAAATCATGGCTGTCTGGAAAACTGCTCCCTGGCTTGGAAAACTGCTCCCTGGCTTGGAGAACAGCTCCCTGGCTTGGCTGGGTTTGAAGCAGCAAAATTTGCTTTCAGTGTGTTGGATTTGTGCTGGGGATTGGAGCTGTTGGTGTTTGTTCCTTTGCCAGGGACAGCGCTTCCCCTCTCCAGCACGAGGTGGGTGGGTGGAGAAGCTGCCCCTTGCCAGCAGTGGTGCCAAAAATCAGGAGAGGCTCGATTGTGAGGGCTCCACAGAGGTTTTCCAGAGGCAAAGTCACTTTGGGGCTGGACTGGGAGCATGTGGTCATGGAGGGAGGATAAAGGTATTTTTAGCAAGGAGAAAAGTAGCTCCCCTCCCTCCCTCCCTGTGGGGCCCTAAAAAGTGTCGTGCAAGGGACAGCTTGGATACTCCCAAGGAGTGCATAATTTCAGGGATATGTAAGTGTAGGTTTAGATGGGATCTTGGGAAAAAATTCTTCCCTGTGAGGGTGGGGAGGTCCTGGCACAGGGTGCCCAGAGAAGCTGTGGCTGCCCCTGGATCCCTGGAATTGTCCAAGGCCAGGTTGGATGGGGCTTGGAGCACCCTGGGATAGTGGAACGTGTCCCTGCCCATGGCAGGGGGTGGGATGAGCTTTAAGGCCCCTTCCAACCCAAACCATTCCATGATGATCCTAGGACAGATCAAACAGGAGGCTGGCAGGCATTGGAAGAGCAGGAAGCAGCAGTTTGTACTGGAAAAGGATGTTTCTTCAGAGACTGATTTACAGAAAACCCAGCAAAATCCTTGCTAGCCAGGGTGTCCAACCCAGCAAGGGATTTTTCAGCTTTATTTCCCCTGCCTGATGCAGGCACAGCCTGAGGGAGGGTTGGCTGCTGAGTCTCCATGTGACATTACTGAGAGCTTTACGTTTGCTCTTTCCTGTTCTTTCTTTGGAAGGGGCAAGCTGTGTTGCAGAAATGTCAAGAAAACAAGCTGAAAACAAAGTGGCAAAGTCCCGGTGGGAACTGGAGCTCCTGGGAAACCTGGAGCTGGTGCTGCCAGTGGAGTAAAACTGGAGCCACAATCCAGGGTTTGCTGTTGCTCAGGAGGGCTTATAAATGACCTGTCTGTGGTCATTCAGGGCCACCTGGAGGTCCAGCCCAGCTCCTCGGGGTTGGGCCATTCCCAAAAAGGAAAAGGCACAGTTCTGGTGAAGATCCTGCTGGTGTGGTTTTACCTGTCTGTGGAAGCTGCCCAGAGCCAGTCCCGGCATTGGTGAGGTTTTCTTGGGTTTCCTGTTTTGCCTCCACACTCTGCTGGGTTTGGGCCATCTGAAACAGCATTTTTCCAGCACTGAAAGCTCTTCCCCACCCCAAGCAGACAAGGAAAACATGGCCTTTTGTTATTTATAATTTCTGTGAGAGGAGGAGGAGATTTGGGACAGAATGAGCCTCAGGGCAGCAGCTTTTCTGCCTGCTCCTGGGATTTTCTGCCTGTCTCTGGCACACTTTAAGTACCAAAGCAAATTCCTCCAGTTTGTCTGGATCTCCTGTCTGGTCTCCCCCATCCAGCCTCAGTACCCATTCCGTGCTTCCCAGAAACGCTGCACGGGGTGGAAATGTGCATCCAATCATGGCAAAAGCTGTTTTCTATCAATCCCTCTCTGCCTAGGTTTACTTAAAAAATTCCCTGAGGGATTTTTGGGAGAAGGAGACCTCAGAATGGCCACTCTTTGAGGCTTCTCTGAGCCCCAGACTGGGGTGCCCTCCCCAAAATGTGTCACTGCTCTGAGAGCAGATGTGGGGCATAATGAGAATATTTCCAAGCATTTAAAATAATACTTCTGAAGCTCAAACACACACTGGGATCATTTTATTTCCTCGGAGTTTGAAGCTTTCAGGGTGTACTTGAGTCAGTTTTGTAAATTCTCTCAGTTCCCAGTGAGGGTTGGGATGGTTTGTGGTGTCCAAAGCAAAACTGAAGATCTTGATGAGATCTTCAAGTGCAACCACACGTGTCAGGAACATGACAAATAACACAAGACTCCCAATGACAACACAAGAGACACCAAAGACAAGTCCCTGTTTCTGCAGCTCACACCAGAGCTCTGTGAGTTAATGTGCCCTGGGAGGTGTCACATCTCCCTCTTTGCTTGTGGCATATCTGTTGTAATTTGTCTTCCAAATATTGATCCCCCCAAATCAGCCTGTGGCTCCCAAGAGCCAGGTGGATCCTTCTGCTCATCTCTGGGGGCCTTTTCCAGCAGAGTGAGCTGAGCCCAGTTTGATTGAACCCTCCTTTATAACATTGATGTGATATTGGTTGATACTCTTTGCTTGGTTATAGTCTTGCAGTCCAGGTTAGGCTGGATTGGACCCGAGTGATGGATTTTTGTAGTGGAAAAAGGTTCAGTTTATGTGGAGATAATGAAGGGATCCTGACCCAGAGCCCTGTGTGTGTGGTGGATGCTCCAGGTGATGGTGGCTGTAGCTGCCCAGGATCAGGGCTGAAATCCCCAGAGCTGTGCCAAGGCTGAGCCTCTCACCCACAGCTCAGGGTTCAGAAGGATCCCCCAAAACAGCAAACACACAGAAGCACTGAAACACCCAAAACGAGGCACCTGAACACCCAGTTCAGCACAGGGGAAACCTCGGCATCGACAGCGGCTTTCGAGGGGATGGAAAACAAGAGCCCCCAGCAGCAACAACACAACCAGCAAAACTTCCAGCACCACAACGTCCTGATGGGTCAGGTCCTGGCACCGGCAGCACACAAGGACAATTCCAGAGGGATTTGGAGAGTAGAGCAGACCTTCCTCACTGCAGCTCTGGGAATCCCCTGCACGGACAGGACTCGCTGGCGCTCACGAGATGGACTCCAGGAGCAGCTCGTCGGGCGGCATGGGGGGGATGTCCATGCTGTTTATTTGGCCGAAGAACTTGGGAAGAGACCAGAACTTGAGGCGAGGGAGATTCCTCTTCCTGACACGGATGTCGTGGGCGCTGTCGGTGCCGGAGGCGCTGCTCCGGCGGGGCGGGAGCCGAGCCCTCAGGGCCACGCAGCCGTGGCGCAGCAGCTGCGCCTGGAACTCGGAGGTCATGAAGTAGTAGAGGACGGGGTCCAGGCAGCAGTTGAGGCTGGCCAGGCACAGGGAGATGGGGTGGAAGCGCAGCGTGCTCCGGTGCACGGCGCAGTCCCGGATGACGTTCTCGATCACCATCATGAAGAAGGGGAAGTTGATGTGGTAGGGGGTGAAGCAGATGAAGAAGACGGCGGCGCACATGAGGACCATCCTCAGGGCCTTGCGCTTCTCGCCGGCGTCCTGCAGCGCCGTGGGGCCCTCCCGCAGGGAATGCCACATCCTCCACGTGCACCAGGCGATGGTGCCGAAGGGGATGACGAAGCCGAACAGCTCCGCCACCGTCACCAGCGCGATGGCGGCCCCGGGGCTGAGCTGCTTCACGCCCAGGTCCGAGAAGCAGCTGTTGATGGAGTTGGACAGGGCTGGGCTCCTGACGATGATGAGGGGCAGGCAGGCAGCCCCCACCAAGAGCCAGACCAGGGCGCTGATGGCCACGTCGTAGCGGCGCTTCCAGCCCTTGGCTCGGAAGGGGTGCAGCAGGAACAGGTACCGCTGGATGCTGATGCAGCTGAGGAAGCAGATGCTGGCGTACATGTTGAGGTACTTCAGGTAGAAGCACACCTGGCACAGGAAGCTCCCGAAGGGCCAGCTGTGGTTGATGTAGTAGTAAGTCCGCAGGGGCAGGGACAGGACGTGGGCCAGGTCGGCCACGGCCAGGTTGATCATGAAGATGACGGCTTTGCTCTTCCTGCTGAGGAAGCGGCACAGGACCCACAGGGCAGCGCTGTTGGCCAGCAGCCCCGGGATGAAGATGAGGGTGTAGGTGGTGGCGTAGAGGGTGGACTGGAAGGACATCTGGGGGTAGGAACAGTTCCCGGAGGACACGTTGCTCTCCATCCCGGCCGGGTCTCTTCGCTCATGGGGCAGTCACGGCAGGGGGAGAGGTTCTGGAGTGAGTAAAAAGATGCTGTAAAGCCAAAATCTCTGCATGGAGCAAGTGTGCTTTAGGACAGAAGAGTCAGTTGTGTGTTGGTGTGTGTGCAAGCCAATGTGCGTGGTGGGAAGGGTGACCCCACTCCCAGGGAGTGATTCCAGGCATCCTCCACCCTCCCCTTGCAGAGGGGCTCTGTGGGATCTCGTGAGATTCCCCAATTACAGTGATTACCCTGAGCTCTGTAACATCCATCTCTTGATTGCCAGAGAGCTTCTGCAGCATCCTGGGTTTTTCAGGACCAACTTTTATTTCATCAAGTTTTCCATCACACTCTGTCAAATTGGTGCTCTACATCTACAAGCAATTGCAGCTGGACTAAATAAATAGGGATTTGAAATGGATTTAGGCATTGTCTTTGCAGATCCGTGCAGGGATCTGATGTGAATCGGCAGCAAATGCAATAATTAACATCCCCAGGCAGCTGAGGCCAGGGGAGAGCTGCAGACAGATCCATCAGCTCTGGCTCCAGAGTTAAGGCTGCATTTATAAGTTAATAACTGGCCAAACACACGCCAGTTGCTCTGCTGGTCCTGCTAACTCAATTCCGGCACTCCCGGCACATTGTGCAGGCATCGTGCTGGAGCAGCAGGAATTATCAACCAGCAGCAGGAATTATCCTTCAGCAACTGCTCAGAACATGCAGGGAGATAAATACAACTCCCTTCTACTTGAAGAATGAATTCTTCTCCTCCATTTACCCATCCCAGCTCACCCAGTGCTCAGGGGATTTATTAGAGGGTCATGGGGAGTTCAGGTGCTCCTGCTGCTCTCTGGAGAGGTGATGGATTTTGCCATTCATGAGCAGATCCCATGGGAAAGAATCTGTTCTTTTGGGAAGAGAGGATTTAGGAGCAGTAGGATACAAACCCAGGGGCTGCAGCATCGTCAGTAATGAACAGTGGGATTTTCCCCTTGGAAATGGAGCCTTCCCTGCCCTTTCCTGCCTGGAGCTGGGGCTAGCAGAGCCCTCAGCACCTCCGGTCACTGTCACCCAGCCCCTCATCAGCAGTAATTAATTAAGAAGCAGCCACAGTGCTGTTTCCCAGAGCCTGCTCCTTGTCACAGGGATGGAATTCCAGGAGCAAATCCATTCCAATGCTTCAAAGTACAGGATGAAGTCTCCTCCATCCTGCTCCTCCTCACCTGGGCAGCTCCTTGGTGGGGTTACCACATTTTCAGGTTCAGGAGGAAGCCATCATTTTTAGATATTTTATATTTTTATGCACAGACAAATTATCTAAAATACAGCCCCAGCCTCACCTCTGATGTGAGCAGGGTCAGTGCTCACACCCTGCTTTCCAAACCGAGCCTTTCCCAATCTGCCTTATTGCTTTTCCTTGTTCTTCCAGTGGAACTGGGGCTGCTGAGTGAGGGCATCTCTCGGCTGCCGACTGTGCCAGAGGTCTGTGATTGCTCCACTGGGTTGGGAAAGGCAGGGGAGAGGGAACATCTGCGCTGAGGGAATACTGGCAAAAAGCTCCTCTGTGCTCCTCACCTGCCCAAAAACGCACGAGGGACTTGTGCACTCGGTCTGTTCAACCCAGGGAAAGGGGTGGCAGGACTCGTCTTCACATCCCTGCAGAAAACAGAGAGGGAAAACTGCCAGGGAGCGCTGGGGAATGCAGCTGTTCCCACCTCCTGTCACAGCTGTCCCGTCACAGAGGTGGCACTTGGTGTGGGCTCATGGAAAGGGTCACAGAGCCCCTGCTGTCCCTGCCACACAGCTCAGCCCAAATCCTACACCTCTTCCTTCCATGGGGAGCCTCCCTGCTGGTTTCCTCCGTGTTTTTGACTTTCCCTGGAGCACAGCAGTGCCTGTTCCTGGTGGGAGGGCTGGGTGACACTCCTGGTACCCCTCACAGCTTCGGCTGGCAGCGCTCTGGAGGGCACTGGCAGGAAAGTACCAGAGATCCCCACCCTGGGCTGGGGTCAGGCCAGGCTTGTTCGCTACAACAATTCCTGGGAAGGTGGAGCTCTACATTTTTTACTGTTTTCCAGTTTTCCCTTTGCCCCATGTCCCTCCAGCTTCCCCCTGCTCTGCTGGTGGTGTCAGGACAGAGATGCTCCTGCAGGCTCTGTCTGAAGTTTTGTTCAGTGCCTTTATAAATCTTCTATAAAATATTCCTGACATTCTTTGATTATTTTCCCATTTCATCCACGCATTTAAACACGGAGCAGGAGCAAGGAGTGTGGTTGTTGTTTTTGTTTTTTTTTTGGCAAAGCTGGGTGTTAATCAGCTGAAATTCCAGAAGGGAGCCCAATATCAGTGCCCGGGGAGTCAGAGCACCGACTGTGGATGCAGCTCCGCCATTCATTAAACATCAAATAACTCTGCAATTAATTGGAGGCAGAGGCAGCTCTTGGAGCAGCCGGGGTTGATTTTTGGAGTGTTCCTGGAGGCGAATGTGACTGTCAGCGCTGGAAACCGCCCGGCTCCTGTGAATCAGCCCGTGCCCCACCCAGCCCCACACCACCGGGGTGTTCCTGCATTTACAGCTCCCCATCCATGGGCAAACTCGCCCTCATCTTTTCCATGGGCTGCTCGGACAGCCCAGGCTGGAGCTGAGCTCCAGGCATGGCTGGGGAGAGCCCTCCGAGCTGGGGCGTGGGGGCAGAGCTGCCTCCCTTCAGCGCTGGGATGCTGGAGGGAAAGGCAGGCTTGGGAAAAAAAAAATCAAAAAAAAATAATAATAAATCCATTTATGGCTTGAAATGAGGTCTTGGTTGAAGTAGTGGAGTTTACTGGAGGCTGGGGTTGCAAGCAACGATTTTGTTTGTTTAATCAAACAAACAAGCAGTAATAGGAAATGCGAAAATAGAGCCGATGGCTTATGGCAGCCTCCGTCATTAAGGACAAAATTGAGGTTTTTTGGCTAAAACAGCCTCCCCCCACGTCCTCCTCAACATCACAGCCTGTCCCAGGCACCGGCCCCTCTCACCCACCCTCGGAGACAAACTTGTGGGCACAGCAGAAGCGGCTGAGGATGTTGCACCAGCTCCTGCCCGATACCATCTCTTGAACCACAAAGAAGCGATAAAGTCGCTAAAACTGCGCCGGTTTCAGCGTCCTGAAGAAGAAAAGAGCAGAAATTCCACTCACCTTCCTGCGCTTCCCATGCCCCGGGTGGGTCATAGCCGTGCTAGGGAGCAGGAGCAGCCGGCGTCCTGCTTTTATCGCCCGCTGGATTTCTCAGCAACCCCAGCGCCTCCTCGTTCAACTTCCACATGTTTTCGGAATCCTGCCGGCATCTGCAGCCCGGTCCGGTGGCTGCAGAGCAGGAAATCCTGTATTTTGTTTCTCTTCTCCGCACCAAAGGAGAGCAGCGATGACGTTAAAGCCGCTGGGAAGGCGATGACGTCCTTTGGTGCCGGTGCCCCGGGATGGAGAGCGCGGATTTCGGTCCCCTCTGGGCGCCGGGGATGTGGGAGGGGATGCTGCCCTTCCCTCCGGCTGCTCCTGCTCCTCTCCGCGGTCACTTTGCCTGGGATGAGCTGTAAAATACAGAAGCAACCTCCCAATAAGTGCTCGCTGGAGGAAAACCGAGCGCTCTGCCAGTGTCAGTTACTGGAAGGGAGTAATTTTCCCTCATTTTCTTGGAAGCTTGGTTAGCCTCAGACTATCAAGGCTGCAGGCTAAAGCTGGAGGGTTTGGACTTTATTCCTGAAATAATGTGATGGTTTAAGGTGGAGATTTTCACAAAGTATTGTTGTTTAAAAATCCCGTACCGTGCATCATTCCCAATCTTTTTCTTTAATTCCTTTAATTCCCTTCCTATATAATTGCACATATAGAGAGTTTTGATCTGGTTTTCTGCCTGCTGAGCATGACCTCCTTTCTGCACGGCTGAAGAAGTGGTGTGATTTCATGGTGTGACTTCTTCTGAGCTGCCTCTTTTCCAGCTGAGCAGTTTTACCTGATATCCAGGGTCACCTCTCACAGCACAGGGCTTGTACAGATAATTTGGCTGTTGGCAACTCTCCCTTCCTGTAAAAACAGAAATATTCTTACCCTATTTTTTGTAAAAGGTTCTCATAAAATTAATGGGAACAGAACTGTGGAAGAGAAATGAAAGGAGGAAGATCTTATCAACTTTAGTTACCAGCTCAGGGGCTGGGATCAGGAGTTCTGCCACCCTCTCAGCTGCCAGGTCTCCTTGTGCCAAGAAATCATGGAACCTGAGAGTGATTTGGACTGGGGACCTTAAAGACTCTGATTCCAGCACCCCTGCCATGGGCAGGGACACCTCCCACTATCCCAGGTTGTTCCAAGCCCTGTCCAGCCTTGGACACTTCCAGGAATGGGGCAGCCCCAGCTTCTCTGGGCACCCTAAATCCCCACGGTTCTCATCTGCAAGGATTTGGGAGATGCAAGAGCTGTTTGTCACTCCAGTTTTTCCTTCTCTTCCAGCAGCTGGTGCAGATCCTGGGAAGAAGGAGCAGCACTCGTGTGTTTGTGGAGCGTTCAGAGACCACAGAAGGGAGGCTGGCACTGTGCCCTGTCCCTCTCCAGAGGGCAGAGGTTAGTCCCAGAGTGAAGGGGCTGTTTTATCAGGATATCCTGCCTGGAACATCCTATTTCTGTGTCTGCAGCAGCGTATCCAGCCATCCCTGAGCCCTATTTTTAGGTGTTTGTTTCCAGCTGTGCTGCTGGGGAAGGAGATCAGTGGATGTCAGACCCAGGCGAGGGCTTTGTAACCACGCTGAGCCCTTCCTCTGCTCCTTGGCTTTTTGGAGAACTTTAGCAGATCCCAACATTCCTGGCCATGAAAAGCTGAGGGATTGACAAACCTCAGGCATCATCCTTCGATGCACACGGATCAACCTCTCCATTCCTCTTTCACCTTGAGCATGTTTTTGTTCAGCATTTCTGTTTCTCTGGCTCATCCCCAATGCTAACGTGCTTTTCACACTTGGCAACGCTCCACTTTCAAAGGCAGAAGACACAAAGGAACTTTTTTAATAACTTTTTAAAAAACTGTGAGACTTTATCTAAGGCCTCCAGATAAAGGTCTCTTCTCCTACAGCCTGGTATCCTGTGGGCAGGGGGCCAAATGCAGATGATCAGCATCTCTCAAGCACTCAGCATTGAGAATATCTGACAGGATGCACCTGAAGGATGTATGAAAAGCAGGGGGAGGAGGAGGTTTGTTCACACAAAGCAGCTTCACCCTTGTGCAGGGAGCTGAGCAGGGCTGGGTGAGCCCCCAGCTCATTGTCCCTCTCGCTGTCACACAGAGCTCTGTGCAGCAACAGCATTTTGGGAAGCTCTGATTTATTTTACAGCAAATAATTGTCAATGCCTCCCTTAGTTTATGGGCTAAGCCTTTGTCTAATCCACAAACCCAGAGTTTTTGGTTTAAACACACCAGTCGTCCCCAAAATCTTTTAAGTGCAATGAGGTGGTTTCATATTTTTGAACCGTGGAGTTGTTATCCTGCATTTCCAGCATATTTTGTTTTTCCTCTGGGCAGAGAGCTGGTAATTTCATTTAAGAGAAGCAAGAGATACTGAAAGATTCTGCAGCTCAGAACCTGAAGCTGCAGAAAGGCTTTAAATTGGAGATTTTTCCAAATATGTTTGTTCTCATGGATGGGAGGGCCCTTTCAAGCTGCAGAGGAGGTAGCAGACATCTGCTCCTGGTTAGGATGGGGTAGCACTGCAGAGAAACACCTTTCCTTTTGCTAAAAGGTGAATGGCTCATGTTGTAGAGGAAAAGAAATGTGTTTGCCCAGGGCTGTGCCTCGGGGTCGGGCACGGTGCCAGTGCAGGTGGCTTGGAGACCTCACCACATCTCCATCCTGAGCAGTTCCCTTCAGGGTGAGATGCTCCAGCCCCAGGAGCCCTTCAGATCCATCTTTCACACCCCTGTGAAGCTCCACCAAACCTCTTGGTTTGGTTCAATTCTGCCTTTCTGTGGCAGAATTGTCTGTTAAAACAGTTTTTTTGTGTCTGCCCAAAAAGGAGGAAAAGTATTTTTTCAACTCATGAGTCTGAGCAGCAGGACAAGCACAAGAGATAATCCAGGAGCAACATCATGAAATTATATTTCCTCTTGTCAAAATAATAAACATGTTTTTTGGTCACAGGAAATGGGGTGAATTACAGGAACCTGAGCCAGCCTTGTTGTGCCTCTGCCTGTGTGAGGCAAAGCAGCCCCTGCAGCCCAGGTCCTGGGTCAGATCCAGCACCAGCCAGCTGGGAAGGCAGCTGGAATGCTCTCCTCCTCCTCCTCCTCCTCCTCCTCCTCACTGGAATGCCTGTTTCCTTCTCTGGAGATGCACACTGAGGTTTTGGAAGGCCTGAACTAAAGAGTTTGGATTTCAGGTGTGGGTTTATGGAGGCTGATTGGATCATCTTGGACTCTCAGAAAACTTCAGGTTTTCCTGATCTCTCTCTGAGCTTTTGCTCTCTAGGCTGGCCCATCCTGACTGACTTTCCCTGCAGGTTTAACCTCATCTGGCAGCTGAGCCCCACAGAGCTGGTTTATCTCTACCCCAGCCAAAAGCAGGGCCCTTTCCCCCACAGCAGAAGAGGCTTTCAGACAGAGTTATCTGATCCCCTGCACACCACAGGATTGAAAGGGTGGAGTGGGTGACTTTCCCTCACAGGCTGGGGCTGCAGTATGGAAAAGGAGCATTTTGGAGAACCTAAAGGAGCTCAGAGGACGAGTGAGGCAGGAAAATGTGAGGAGTTGCTTGAGAATGTCATCATGGAGATGGGGAATGGTATCCCTGGTGGAGACCCCAAATCCATGCTAAGGTTTGGGCAGGAGAGCTGCTGTCACTCCTGGACACTCAGCAGCTGGAGCAGGTATTCCCATGCCTTGCCCATCTTCCACTACCTAGGACACCTTCCCATCCTCAAAATACTTCTAAATCTAACAGAAGTGTGGTAGAATCAAAAATTAAATAAATGGCCTCTACTCAGAGTGAAAACAAGCAATAAATCTGTTTAGAATAATAAAAGTTGAGCTCCTTCGCTTGAACCCTGATCCCAGGAGGGGCTGATCCCACACAGTTTTCCAGGTACCAGTGATAACTACAAAACTCAGCTGATGTTTGCAAAACAGCCTTTATTTTTCTTTTTTTGAGCATCAGTTCTTGGGAAGTAAAACCCGCAGAATGAGCTAGAGAGTTCCCGTAAGTGCCCTCAGCTTGTTTTCACCTGATCGAGGGAGAAGGGTGCGAAAGTGAAGGGACAGGAAACAGCTCCCAGTCACTTGGAGGCTTAAAGAGGTCTGTAAAAATTCACAAAACAAGCACTGAAACTGAAGTCTCCTTCCCTGACAACTTTAAACAGAGTGTAGCTTATGAGAGACTGCTGAACTGACAACAATTGAACTGTGTGAGGTCAGCTCTGCCTTTGGAAGGGACTCCTTGCAGCGTGTAAACATTTCTTGTGTCAGTGACATCAGAGAGAACATTTCCATCGACTCCAGTGCATCCTACTCAGCCCAAAATCATCTTCTCACACCTGGGAGGAGAACTAGGAGAGCTTATTGTGTTTGTGTCAGTGTCGTTGCCTTTTAGAGGGGAATTGTTGTTTAAATCCCGGTCCTTGGTTTTTCCCTTTGTTTTTTGTAAAGCAGAGAAGTGGGAAAACACAATATACAGGAAATATTTGGCTGTGTTACATTTTAACTCAGTGGAATTGAGTGGTTGGAGTTAAAATACACATAGCAAGTGTTTCTGGTATTTCTTTTGGTTTTGTAGCAACTGTTGCAAGACCTTACAAATTTTTCGCATTCTTTTGAAAATATACTGATTTCCAAAGGCAATAAATTGGTGATGGTTCAGCCAAATCCATCCCCGGGTATCACGAGGTACCCTTGAAGTTACAGAGTGGGTGGACTTGGCTGAAGAGCCATAACTAATTAAAAATGAGGGGTAAATGAATCCTTCCTTGTTGCTGCTTTGCATAGCTACCTAAAAATGTAAACATTAGGATCACGACAGGACCTGGTGGAAAAAAAATCACAATAATTTATGAATTTAACTTCTAGTCTATCAGTAAAATCACCTTGGCAAGGGCTCTTCTTGTTTTTAAAAGATTCATCAACTGAACAGGTTGAGATGAGCATTTCTGGGACAGATTCATCTCAGGTACCTCTGGACCACACACGGAAGGGAGTGAGAACCTGAGTGGCACCATCAGCACCATCAAACCCACCTGCACTGACCCCAGGACCACCATGGTCCTGCCCCAAGGGGTCCAAAGGCAAAAACCACCTGCCCATGTCCCCCTTGCCAGCTTGGAGGGGAGGAAAGTCACCTGGAGCAAGGGAAGGTGCCAACTTCTGATGTTTGAGGAGAATCTGTCTTGCACCAGCTGCAGGTGCAAGTTCTGGGATGTGTCAGCAATTAGGGAGCAAACAGAGCTGGGAGGAGGGAAAGGAGGAGCAGAGCAGGAGGGTGAGTGAGGAAAGGGGGAGCAGAGGTCACTGGTGACCAGTGGGGTGCACCAAACCCATGGAAACCACCTGCACACCTGTCCACAGCCCCCACTCCACAAACCACAAGGTCCTTTGGTTGCTCCTGGCCAGCTTTAGGTTCTTGTGTGGTTTTCCCAGAGGAGATCCTTCAGCAGAAGTCAGTGTATGAATGTGGGATTGTCTCTGGCTTGATCACAGAGCCTGCAACTGTGAGAATAGAAGAAAAGCCTGGGACTTTTCCACCACTTCCCAGTCAAAGCTTTTTCACTCCTTCCTGTGTATTGTCTAGTCCAGTGAGGTCAGCTGGGGGTGGCACAGGGAGGGGACAGCCACATCTATTGGGTCACTCACCAGATTCCAACACACCAGTCTTAGACAAGGTTTTATCTTCTATAAACTTTAAAAATTCCACTGCCACAAAGCACCCTTGGATAAACCTGCAGGATCTTCCACAACGGAGTCGGTAATGGAGTATCCCAGAGCAGTCTCAGATTTCATATGAAATACTTTTGTTTCTTCCAAGTGGCCTTCTTCTCATTCCTTCATCGACGAGGCGCTCTCTTTGCTCATGAGCCGGCTCCGGATGACCATGCTGCTGTGCCTGGAAATCTGTTCCTGGAACTCGGAAGTCATGAAGAAATAGATGATGGGATCCAAGCAGCAGTCAAAGCTGGCGAGGCTCAGGCAGAAGGGCTGGGTGTAGAGCGTGATGGTGCTCAGGAAGCAGTCGGTGATGACGTTCTCCTTCACCAACATGTAGAAGAAGAAGTTGATGTGGTAGGGAGCAAAACACACGCAGAACACAATGGCACACATGGAAACCATCCTGAGGGCCTTCCTCCTCTCCCCGCTGTTTTCCTGTGGGATATGGAAGCCCCGGATGGAGTCTCTTGTTTTCCACGTGCAGACTAAGATGATGATGAGCGGGCCCACGAAGCCCAGGAGCTCGGCGGTGCCGGTCATCAGCACCGTGCCCACCTTGCTGTCGATCGGCTTCACCTGCAGGTCGGCAAAGCAGCTGGTGGTGTTGGCACCCAGCCCGTGGCTCCTCATGATGGGGAAGGGCACGCAGGCGGCCCCCACCACGAGCCAGACCAGGGCGCTGATGGCCACGTCGTAGCGGCGCTTCCAGCCCTTGGCTCGGAAGGGGTGGTACAGGAAGAAGTAGCGCTGGACGCTGATGCAGGTGAGGAAGCAGATGCTGGCGTACATGTTGAGGTACTTCAGGTAGAAGCACAGCAAGCACAGGACATCCCCGAAGGGCCAGCTGTGGTTGATGTAGTAGTAGATGCGCAGGGGCAGGGACAGGACGTGGGCCAGGTCGGCCACGGCCAGGTTGATCATGAAGATGACGGCTTTGCTCTTCCTGCTGAGGAAGCGGCACAGGACCCACAGGGCAGCGCTGTTGGCCAGCAGCCCCGGGATGAAGATGAGGGTGTAGGTGGTGGCGTAGAGGCTGCTCTTGAAGGTGATGTCCTGAAGGGAGCAGCTCTGGTTGCTCTGGGTCATGACTGGGTTGCTGGAAGAGGCTGTGGTGGTGTAGGGTGGGTGGGTCATTCCTGTGGGGAGAAAAACGGGACGTGAAGGCAAAGACACTGCAAGAGTCGTCAGTGCTCACTTCTGCATTTTCCACATGGCTTTTCACCATGAAGCAGAGGGCTGGGAATGTTGAAACATGAAACCTCCTGGAATTGTGTTCAGAGCTGCCCTGTCAGAGATCCCACTGTTCCCACAGAGACCATTCCTGGTGTGTCAGTCCCAGGAGCACAAGTGAAGCTGTGCC
This sequence comes from Parus major, assembly GCF_001522545.3. Classification (NCBI taxonomy): domain Eukaryota; kingdom Metazoa; phylum Chordata; class Aves; order Passeriformes; family Paridae; genus Parus; species Parus major. Next base: position 5,214,612 of record NC_031772.1, read on the forward strand.
ACACTGATCATGGGGCAACAGGAGAAGCTGCCCATCCTTTGCCATCTCCTGAAGATCTCCTGTGGTTTGGTCTCTGGGAGCAAGGCAGGAATACACGGAGGAAAGGTGGGTATGTCCCAGCCCCCATCATGGGCATGGCCCAACGCTCTGAGCGTGGGTGTCAAGCACTGAATCACAGAATGATTTGAGTTACAAAGGACCTTAAAACCCATCCAGTGCCACCCCCTGCCATGGGCAGGGACACCTTCCACTGTCCCAGGCTGATCCAAGCCCTGTCTAACCAGGCCTTGAGCACTTACAGGGATATTTTGGGCTGTGCTGGGCATTATGTGGGTGGCAGGCCTTCTGAGCCCCTCAGAGGACCTCCTGGACCCACTTTCTCTGGCTTTACAGGCACAGAGCACATGCAAAAGGGTAGCAGGGAGTGGGCTTGGAAAATGTGACCGCTGTGAACACAGCCAGTGCTCCTGAAGTGCTCTGTTAATGTATTTAAGCGGTTGGAACACACAGAGATCTGGTCACGCCACCAGCTTCTATTTCCCATCACCATGGCAGCCCCAGTCTGACTCTTTTTTCTGCCAGATAATTTTACTTTTTAGGTACTGCCAATTCCTGCCTCTTGGCCATCAGCAAAATGCCACGTGTTGAAGTGTTGGGCCACCTTTCTCTTGCCAGCTTTTGTAACCAGGACCAGTGAATTTGGTAACTTGTCCTCCACAAGGCAACACAGGGAGGAGGGGCTTTCCTCTCAGGGTTATAATTTTCATTACAGTGATTCCTTCCCATGTTGAATATAATGGTTAAAGCTGAAAATCATCTTCATGTGGCACTGCAGACTGATTCACTCCTCTGACTCATTTCCTGCAAGGAGCATTTGCCAGAAAAACTGTCTCTGTAGGTAGAAATTAGTAACTCCTACTCTGTTACTAAAGATTTTTCCTTCGTTTTACCAAAGGAGTTGAGTTTAGAGCTCTCAGTGACACTGAGCACAAATAGTTCTGCTTTCAGCCTCTTAATCGTTGTGGTGCTGACATTTGGCAGCTCATCCAGACTCTGCTCCAGGCTGCCATGGGAAGGTTGGGATTCAGCCCCCAAAACGCCTGGATGCAGTGAGGTCCCACATGGAACACGGGCAACAAGCAGGGCCTTGTAACTCTGCTCCTGCAGGCTCCCCAGACAGATGATTTTCTTTCTCAGCTTCTCTTTCACATTCCCACAAACTCCAAAAAGCAAGGTCTGCATGTTTATCTCCTGCAGCAGCCTCAGTTTTAGCAGCTCCAGCTGCTCTGAGCACCAGGGAATTTCTGCCTTTGGGAAGGTCTCTGGCTCATCCCCTTCCTTCACCAATTTGCTGGACCCCAGAGCTGCTTTTGTCCCTCCAGGTCCCTCCCAATCCCCTCAGCACACACAGGATGGGACAGGATGCTCTGCTCCGTGTTCCCCATCCCAGCAGCCCCACCCAGGACACCACAGCCCTGCCATGAGGCCAAAGCAGGCCCATGAGGAGGGAGAGGCTCAAACTGTGATGGAAACACAGAAGAAAGATTCCTTCACGGATTTACCTGCCCTGAGAAGCAGCAGTGGAGGCCTCCTGCTCTCCATCCTGGAGTTGTCAGGACAGGGAGTGAACAGGGGCTGGTGTTCCTCCCCTCAGAGAGGTGGGTGGGATACAGCCCTTTTCCTGGGAGAGCTGGGAATTTCTGCTGCTCGGGAATTCATCCTTTTCCAGCTGTTGTCCAGCTGGCCATGGCCTTGTCTCTGGTAAAAGCACTGCCCACTGCCCCTTCTGTCCCTTCAGGTCACCTCTCCCTTTGCCAAGAAATCATTTTTCAAGTCCTCATCTGCCTGGTTTTCCTTGGAAGTCAAAGCTGGAAGGTCTGCCTGCTGCTCCTCCAGACACAGCTGCTGGATGGCCATTAAACCACACAGGATTAAGTACATCTGCAAAATGTTAGATTTTAAAGGCACTTTTATAACTAATTACCTAATTAAATGCTGGCCAGTACATGCATTCTCTTCAGTCCAATGAGTGACAGCAGCCAATTTGCTTATCAAGGTTCTTAAATACAGCCAGGCCTAATTTAATCCCTTCCAACCCCGACTATTCTGTGATTTAGGTCTCATGTCACACTAAGGACAGCTGGGGTGATGGGATGAGGTCTGCTGGCTCAAACTGGGCTCTGACCAGAGGTTTTAGGACAAACTGCAGTGTCCAGGATGTGTTCCTGGAGCACGGGGGTGATGCTGAGGGCACACCCTCCCTCCCAGAGCTCAGCTTGGCTCTCTGGTGGGACAAACCCTGCCTTGGGGGAGCCCAGGGCATGGAGAGCTCCCCCCTCATCCATCACCTTCATCTGCTAATTGTCCACAAGGGGTCAGAGTTCATCCGAATTTCATTTCTTGGCTCTCTTTCAGCTATTTTTCTCACCCCCAGGTGTTGTGTGAGTGACAGCAGTGGGAGCTCTCCTGAGTCCACCGTGCCATCATTTAGGAAGATCCCAAACTGAAAACATCCAGTGTTGCTGAATAACTGATATTAGGGGGAAAAAAATGCTCCCAGGAGTGAGCCTGGTTGCTGGTATCTTTTCTGACGATCCTTAAAGGTCTTTTCCAGCCCAAGTGATTCTATGATTGAGTTTGCAGGTGGAGGAGTCCTGAAAAGCTGCACTTTGATGGAGATCATGGAGCTTTGGTGAACCTTGGGGCCAGGAGGTTATAAAACCCATCCTGCAGGTGATGTCCCAGCCCCACCACCTCAGCAGATCTAACTCAGAGACTGGGAACAGGAGGTGGATGCCCTGGGGTCAGAAAATCCCTCTCTGCATTCAGGGAACTCAGGGTCTGAGCAGGGTGACCTGCCTGGCAGTGCACACAATTAATACATTACCATAATTAATATGCATGGGGTGGTGCCTGCTGGCTCATCAGCAGGGCCCTTTCTGAGGATGAAGGATTTCATTACAAAGCCATAAAAACATAATGAGATTAAACCATCTCCTTAATCAAAATGCACCCAGACACGCACAGGGCACCACAAAATTTCTGCATTTCTGCCTTTCCTGTCACTTTGGCTCAGATCGAGGCTTAATCCCACACCAACCCCTTCTCTTCCCACTTGTGCACAAAAGCAGACACTTGAGATACCACTGAGGGTGCTAAAATTCCATCTCCAAAGTCCTTCACTGCCTGGTGGGTGTGCAGCACAGGCTGCAGAAGACTGAAATCTCCAGTAGATTTTATTAGTGCTCATTTACATCTTGCAGAGAGGTGGCTCCCACTGCAACATTGCTTCCAGAATATGAATATTTTTTTAAAAAAAAACAGTATCAAATAAACACTCCAATATCCAACCACTATTTTCTATATTTCTGTGAGATTCTGTATCCCTGATGCTGTTGCAATAAGGATATGAGAAGTGAGCATGTTATTACTGGAGCTTTGGAAACTCAGCATAGCATTCCTTGGCAAAAGGTGTTCCTCTGGATAGGCTGAGAAGCACAGAGATGTCATTCCAGAGTCCTGGATCTGTCTGAGGTGCCCACCAGAGCCAGGTTAATTGATTTGATTGGGGCACAAACATTTCCATGCTCTGCTCTCAGTGCATGGCCGTGACACCGGAGTGAAACCTCTGCACTCAGAGTGGAACATTCTACAGTTAAAGGTGCTTTTTTTGGCTCTCTTTCACAGAAAAAGAGTGGGTCTGGGCTGTCTGCTGTATTTTCGTTTTGCAGCAGTGGTGGAAGTCCTTCCTGCAGCTCCAGCAGAGACACCAACAGCCCCCTCAGGGCGCTGGCTGCAGCCTGGGAAAGGGCTGTCCCACAGATGCACTCCCCTCATGGATGGAATTCCCATGGCTGATGATGTTAGCACCTGGGCCAAAGTCTTTTACTTTTCACAAAGCCTTTTCGCTTTTACTTGACACCAAAAATATGCCCTTGAAAAGAGCCCCATTGTCCCTGCACAGCTCCTGCTCCTCCTGCTGAGGAATCCCCTCCTGCAGATCCTGACTTGCCTGCTGTGAGATTCCCTCTGGATCCACTTGCAGAGAGATCCAGGGGCCACCCACTCTAAATCCTGGCTGTGAGCACCCCACAGGATGCTTGCTGTGCTCCCAGCACAGCTGAGCCGCTGCTGCACGTGAAAGCAAAGCCAGCAGAAATGCACCTTTTACAAAGTACAGCACAAAGTCCAGTTTGAAACCTTCAGCCCATGAAGTCAAGTTTTAATCCACAGCAGTGCCTGTGGTCTGGATTAAGAATTTGAACCACCTCAGGATTCTCATTAGCAAAAGCAAGTCCAAGCAATCCTGCTATTTTTTGTCATTTTATGTCCCCTCACTATTGCCAATTTGTTGCTGCTCGCTCGTAGAGCCTTAGATGGCACAAAGATGGGCAGCACATGGATTTTATGTTATGGCAATAAAAATCCCCTTTGGAAAAAACAATTTGCATGTTACCCTTACTGTCAAGTATGACTTTAAAATAAAATATATTCCCAGAGGAATCAGGCAAGAGACAGGAATTATCCCTATTAATGACACTGGAGAGCTGGTGGAGCATCGCTAATTGCCCACGCCTGACGTTTATTTTTGCAGGCACAGCAGCTGCTGTTTGAGCTCCTCCAAGCACTGAACACCCAGAGCATTGGCACACGAGGAGTGTGCAGGGCTCCAAGTGCCACAAATCTCCTGCTGGCAAGAGCCACCCCCAAGGAAAAGCCGGAGCAAAGGGACATTTCTGCAGGAAGCAGCAGGGGCGCGGTTCTGGACGGCAAGGAGAGGGTTTGAAGCAGCCTTACCTTGGCAGGCAGAGCCGTGCTCAGCGCAGCCGAGTGCTCAGGAGGAAGTGGAATGTCCCCTGCACCACTGTTGACACCAGCGAGGGGACCTGGGTGACATCACGAGGTGCCACAAAAGGTGCTGCCTTTGCCGGTGCTGGGCTGTGGCTCCAGCCCTGCTCCCAGCCCTGCCAGCCCAGTCCTGGTCAGGTGTCCCCACAGTGACCCCAAAATGGGGTTACGTGCCTTTGTCCCAGGTGGTTTCTGACCTGTGGCTCTGCTGGCTTGCCTTGGCACCCAGTGGGAGGATCCCAAGGGAGCTGGGTGCAGGATACCCCTTCCTCCTCTCCAACTCTTCCTCCTCTCCAGCTCTTCCTCTCCAGCTCTTCCTCCTCTCCAAGCAGAGCTGTGAGCAGACCATGGGAACGCTCCCGAGGTTTCTGCCCGCTCCTGCCTGGCAGCTCAGCCCTGCTGTCCCCTCCTGCCCCTGGGGGTGAGGACCTGCTGGGTGCTCTGCTCCAGCTCGATCCTCCTGCACATGAGGTCTGACTTCCCAATGGCTTTTTTTAGCACAGTGTGAGCCTTGCCTGACATTTCTCCTGAACTAAATAAGTCCCCAACTCGATTTACACTCACTCACCCTGCCAGCAATGCCCAAGGGTGGCACTTCTGACATTGCTTCAAGGAACGGGCACGGATCCAGCCTCACCTTATCCCAGGGGATGAATACACAGCAGGGGCTGCAGCTTTACCCCTGTTTGGATTTTCAGAAAGCCACGAGGAATCTGCCCTGCTTTGCCTCTCTGGGATCTGGATCTCAGCACTCGACTGTCCCTGTCCTCACCAGGGACAAGCTCTGCTCTGTCATGGTTTGAGAGTGTGAAGTCAAACGTCACAGCAGCTCCTACCTGACATGGGAACCATGTGAGTATTGATGTCTGACAGCTCAGAAACCTCAGAAACCCAAAACTGTTGGCTCTCATTCAGATAATTCCACATGAGCACCCCCTTAAATGCAGTGCCGTGCTTTCCAGATGGTCTCGTTTCCATCAGTTGTCAAAGGAGGTTGGTAGAAGTTGGGAGTTTGCCAGGTGTTTGTTTTAAAATTATTTATGTGGACCTTTTGAAAAGCGATAGTGAGGTTTTGGCTGGTGCTGCAGTGTTTAACAGCACATCCTGTTTAGCTGTTTATATTTTTCCTCAGCAATGGAAACATATTTGCTGGAATTCATCCAATCAGAAAATTGTCTTTCACATAAAATCACTGCACTCTGCAGCCTGGCAAGCTGAGAATTTGGGAACAGCAGTCCCCTAGCTGACCCAGCCAGCATCTGTGGAAATCAAACATTCATAGAATCACAGAATCATGGCATGGTTTGGAATTGAAAGGAGTTTAAAGTTTTTCTTGTTCCACCCCCTGCCCTGGCAGGGACACCTTCCCCTATCCCAAGTTGCTCCAAGCCCCATCCAGCCTGGCCTTGGACACTTCCAGGGATCCAGGGGCAGCCACAGCTTCTCTGGGCACCCTGTGCCAGGGCCTGCCCACCCTCATTATCAGCTCTTGTGCAGATGCTCCTCTCTGCATGAACCTCCATCCAGGGCAGGCTTGACCGATCTGAGCAAAAGCCACAATCCTTGTAAGGAAAAAGGAGAGGGAGAAGATGCAGCTGCTGTTGCTGCTTTTCCCCAGGGCCATGAATTGCTCTGGTTTGGGGCAGGTTGTCACATGAGGGTTTTAGGACCAGGTAGGAAATTTAAAAACAGGACTCCTTGCACCTGCAGAATATCCCACTGAATTTCTTTTTCCTTAAGTGCAGTTGCAGAAGATCTGAGCCCTGGTTATTGGGTAGTTTATCAGTTATCCTGCAGACAAAGGCTCAGGAAGTGGCTTTTTCTGCTGATAAACCAGAACTGCCTGGAGATTTTGCAGACAGTTATGCTGGGTGCGATGGAATTTCCCTACAGAGCTCCTTGCCCTCATTATGAGGGTAAAACTTCGGTTTGTGCAGCAGAAGCTCTTCCTTCTCTTGCTTATGACTTCCCAGAAACATTCATTACCATAATTACCTGGATTAAAGGAGAGCTTGGATCCTGCAAGGCCACCTGGACTTCGGTGCCATCATCATGTGACAGATAGTTGAGCAATACCGTGGTTTTAAGTCAAAAAAACAGCTCCAGCTTTGTCTGTTTGCTGTTCAGGAGCTGGGTTTGATGTGCAACGATCCCAAACAGAAAGAAGTTTCCATGCCTTTTCCATGCTTCTGTTTCCTTTCCAAATTCTTTCCCCAAATCCAAAATTAAGTGGCTGCTCTGTGGCTTTTTTGTGGTTTAGTCCATAGAACTGTAACTGGTCTTTTAGAGGTTTTCCACATCTTCAAGGGGAGAAATCAAATTTTATGGAAAATACTCCCATAAAACAAATTACAGCCCTTCAGTAGGAACCAGAGGAAAAGCAGCTGCATTTCTAAATTATTATTGAGATAGGTATGTAATTCATGAAAATGTATTATTTAGTATCTAAAAAACATTAATATTGTGCATTGTATAATCATATTAATATAGAAATATTCATAATAGCACATAATTATTAAAATTTTTCTAAAATCACAGAATCCCAGGAAATTTGGATGGGAAGTGACCTCAAAGTCCATTCAGCTCCACCCCCTTGCTGTGGGCAGGGACATGTTCCACTATCCCAAATTGCTCCAAGCCCAATCTAACCTGGCCTTGGACACTTCCAAGGATGGGACATCCAATAAATAATAATAATATAGGATGGAACAGCCAATAAATAACATAAAGATTGAGATTTCATGTCAATGTTCTTTTTTTTTTCTGTCAAGTCAAGCCTTTGGAGTGTGGAAAAGCAGACATTCAGCAAAAGATCACACAGAGAAATTTATCTAAGTGTGGTCAAAAGTTGTACTCTGACAAGGAGAAAATAAATAACTGCATCCTGATTCAGTGATTCTTCCTATGGAGAATTCAAAGGATTATTTAAAGGAGAGTGAAATGTTTATGTGGAGGTTAAATTACATAACCAGATAACAGAAAGAGGAACAGAGAATGACAAACATTTCAAAATTCTTCCCTCTTATTTCTGCTTTTTGGGCTTCAAGCTGATAATAATTTTTTCTCTCACAACAAAAAGCAGCAGGAGGCACATGGAAAAAGTCAGAACAGGGTGTTCTGTGAGAAACAACTTCTAATTACCTGCATTTTCTGGCCACTGAAATATCATTGCTCATTAGTGCCTCTCTCTCTGCTGTTACAGATCTACAACTGTACCAAGTCGTTAACGATTTCCTCTGCCCCCAGCACAGACACACACGTTCCTCCTGTCCAAAAGAGAGGCTGATTCTGTTCCAAAGAAATCGATTTTTAATTCAAAACAGCAGCTTTTCCTACGAGAGCTGCCCAGTAGCTCTGTCTCAGCCCATCCCTCCATCCCACGACAGCCGTTCCCTTCCGTGGGCGCTTGGAACTGGGGAGAAATAACCAGCTGAAAACGTTCACACCGAGGGTTTCCCCAAGAACAAAAATATTCCTCCCTGACAGCAGAAAGAGAAAGGACATCTTGGAATGCTGGTGCCCAAACCAGCATTCCAAGCTCGCCCTGGATTTTATTCAGAGCAGCTGAGCAGCTTTTCCAGTGAGGGATCCAGGGTTCGCCAACGCCGGCCACAGGGATTTGCCCGTCAGAACCTTTGCTCTTTGTCAGAGTCATTTACTTCCTAAATTTGGGGTTTTAGCAGGAACTAAAAAGGAGCAAACGTGTCTTCCCCTCTTACCAACCAGAGCCTCTGACAACTATTTTCCATGCAGCTGGTGCTAAAAATAAGGATTGGTTTTCTTTGCTGAAACTTCTCCTTCATGCCTTGCAGTGCAGAATCCCTTGACAGACAGATTCCAGCAGTCTTTTTGGAAGGGATAAATGAAAATTTTGAGGGAGAGGGACCCGGGGAGGAAAATGAACTCTTAGTTTTGCCTGTGGTGGTTTTAATTTCTTTGCCCAGTTTAATTTCTTTGCAAAAGTTTTGTTCCCGAGGGGTCTTTGTGGTGGTGAGTTACCCTGGAGCAGCTGCCACAAGCTGGCACATGAAACTCCTTTTCCTTAGGTGCACAGGGAATTGAGTTTGTGCTCCTCCTGGAGCTTTATGCTAAAGCCATTGCTCTAGATCTCCCCAGGGGAGAATCACCAGGACAATCTGGTGAGATCCAGCTAAATGTGAAGGTTATAATTTGTTAATTTAGAGCTTCCAGCAAAAAGAGCTGCTGCTGGTGGAATATCAGCCTCAGAGAACCAACTCAGCCTGGAACTACCTCCTGGAATTCGGTCACCTCTCACCCACAGGTGACTCACCCCTCCGTAGAGGCAGGATGAGTCTGAGAGTTGTGAACTCCAACACTTCCCAAACCATCCTGGGATTCCATGATCCAAAATCCAACCCCAAATATTGTCTGTGACTCTGGTGCAGCCTCCCCATGAAGGCTGCAAAGACAAGGGTGAGAATTTTCATGAGAACTGGAAGACAAAACCCAATGAACTCCGTGGGGAATTCCCGAGACCGGAAAACCCCCTCCCAAGAAATATGATCAACCCCAGTCATGTTCTTCATCACATTTTCTTCATGAGGCTCTGCTTCCCCTTTCACTTCATCTGGAAACAGCACCAAAGACTCCAGCAAAGAGAGAACCTGATTGCATTTAAAAATTAGGAGAGTTTTAGATGAGCTTTTGGGAATAAATCCTCCCCTGTGAGGGTGGGGATGCCCTGGCACAGGGTGCCCAGAACAGCTGTGGCTGCCCCAGCCCTGGAGGTGTCCAAAGCCAGGTTGGACTCGTTCTTGGTTATCCATGGAATCACAGGATGGTTTGGGCTGGAGGAGACCTTAAATCTCATCTCAATCCAACCCTTTCCCATGGGCAGGGACACCTTCCAGGTGTCCACCTAGACTGGGTTGTTCAAATCCCTGTCCAACCTGGATTTGGAAGCAGTCAGGTGCCATGAAGGAGATGTGTGGGGTGTGTTACAAGCATGAACAGGCTCAGGCCTGGGCCTAAGACATAAATCTGGTCAGAGAAAAGAAATAATTTCCACACCATCAACAACTGTCAGCAAGAAATCAACAGCAGCAGTTGTGTCTCAGGTCTGCTCTGGGTGCTCCTGGCTGGGGAAGGACTCCAAGGAAAATGATTTCTGGGAGAAAAGAGCCTTGTGAGACATTTTATCATTTCAATAAGGTCAGAAACACTGGCAGCACGTACAGATCACAACAGCTACAGCCCAGATTTCGCTGCCTGATTGGAATAATGAAAAGCCATGAGATGGTTTTGCTCTTTCGCTGCTTCCCAGGATTCTAAATGAGCAGAACAAAGTCCTGGGAGCTGGTTTGGGTTCCCTGCCCAACAGCAGAGGAGCAGTGATGTGTGCAGATGTTGATGGGACAGTTTGATTTTAGCTCTTCCTGAGAAACATCAGCTCAGCATCATCTGTTTGGGGGTTTTTGCTTTATATAATCTTTGGTCAGCTCTCAGTCCTGCTCCAAGTGCCTGCATGTGCCTGGATTCTGCTGGAGCCGAACCCCACCAGTCGCAAACTCCAACTTTTTGCCCTCCAGAGCTACAGCTGAAGACCTTCAGTTCAGCAAGCTGTCAGCTAAGGAGAGCTGGGAAGGAGCTGTGCCATCCCACAGGGTGGATTTGTCTCCTGGGAGGAGCAGAGCAGGAGCCAGCAGCTCCTGGAGCCTTCTTCCCATCTTGGAGAACGCTGTCCTTCACTCAGATCCCACAAGGATGGAAATCCAGCTGAGTGTTGGAAAGGATGAGTAAGTCTTTACTCTTACAAGAGCTCCTTTGGATAGAGGAGTCAAGATTTCCTTGGCAGCCAAAATTCATTGGCTCTGCTGGATTTTGCCTCTTGTTTTGACGGTTTCTCCAGTAGCTCTGTGTTTAGGTTCACTCCTTGTTTCTATTTGCTCTTTCAAATCTGTCTTTGGCTCCTCAGTTTTCTGTGACACCTGGGGAGGAAAAGCAGCACAATCATATCCAAATTGTGTTTGCAGCATCCCAGTCTCACAGAAAGAATCCTTCAGATTCTGGGATCAAGCAACAGTTAAGTTGCACCCTATTTGTCCAAAGTTTTTCCTTAATGTTTCACTTTTTAATTTCATTTTCTGTCCATAATGTGGATTGCATCAAACTGTGAATTCCTTGGATGGTATTTATGAACAGGGGGTATCACTTGCTATAAGGGATTTACTCTAAATGGATGTTTCTAAATGTGTATTCCCAGATTCAGGAGTTGGGAGAAGGAATATTTTCTGCCTTTGAGTCAGTCTAAATTGATCTCCTCCCATATTCCTGCTGTACTCAGAGAGGGAAAGCACAACTTCCACTCCACTCCCCTTGAACCAGTACCACAACTTTTCTGGGGCAAAATCCAAACCTTAACTGGCAAAATCCCATTTTTTTTAGGTTCATCTCCTGCAGACACCTCCCACAAACAATGAGCAGTTTAGCTGAGACACCTCCTCAAGGCACCAGATCCCAGGAATCCTCCCTCCCTGGAAAAAAACAAATATCCCACAGATCCTTCCAGTGGATTGTCATTGGATTAGAATTCTCAGATCTTGCTGCTTTTAAATGAGAACCTTTGAGAATCCATTTGGGAGATTAAGAGGATTTTGGGACTGGGACAGCTCCTCCACCTTTAAGATTTGTTGAGAAAGTGGAGCATAGGGGAGGCTCCTCATGCAAAACATCCCAATGAGAAGTGAGAGAGAAAAAACATCCAGAATTGGCTTCTTAAATCATCTGATTTTAGATTAAAAGCAAAGTTCCTCCTTTCCCTTCCTCCCTGAAATCAGTGGAAGAATCCACAACAGCCCAACGATTCCCTCAAAAATCAGGATATAGATAATTCCAGTTAGCACTGGGCTCTGACTGGGAAATTATAATCACCTCTGAATTAGAACTTTTCACTTTCTCATTTCAGGCTGAGTTATTGGGGTTTGGGTTTTTTTGTTTGGGTCTGGTTCGTTATTTTTGCTTGCTGAATTTACATAAAACTTTGGGGTTGGGTTTTTTGCTGTCTTCTCTTCATAAGCAGAACCCAGGTGTTTCCTACATTCGTCAGCAACTCTCAAGTTCCTCTTCCACCTTGATATCAGCCCCATCTCTGCGTTTCCCAGGACATCTCATCACTTTTTGTGTCTGGATAAAAAACCCTTTGTAGCCACCACATAACCAAACAGCACGTCCAGAAGAGCTGCAGCTCATAAATTCATAGTGCAGTCATTTTATTCTGAGAACTCTTGTACAGGTGGAGGGGGGGAAAAAAGGAAATTGCTGGTTTGTGGTTGAGACATCAGTGAAACTGTGTAACAGCATCAAGATGCAAAGATCAGTTCTGCTAATTCCTTTTTCTTCCTTTCTTCCCAGCTTGAAGGAGAGCTGAAGTCTGGAAGAAGCTCTGGGCAGTGGCTGGATCAGGGATTTTGAATTAGCCTCGTTAACATGCATTAATTAGATTTCTGCAGAGCCAGAGACATCAGGCATCGGGAAAACAATATCCTGCCTTTTGTCAGTGGCCTCACAGATGCTCCAGAGGAAGGGGAGCTGTGCCCTTCCCAGGGCCAGCAGCTCCAGGAGGGACATTCCAGAGGGAACACCAGCTGGGGATGCTCAGACAGCCCCAAAAACAAGAAGTGCTGGAAGATGCTGCCGTGGGAGAGGTGTAGGAAAGGGATAATATTAATATTAATATTAATAATAACAATAATAGTAATGTCCTGAGCAGCCCTGGGCTGGCAGGTGGCAGCAGGGACACGGTGTCACCACGGCCCCTGAGCAGTGACAGACACAGGGGCAGGTGCAAGTGAAGCCAGGCAGAACCTGCAGGCAGGAAATGCCCATTATTTGCTGACAAGTTGGTTTTTCCTCTTACCAAAACCACTCTAAGAATCCCAAGTCTTTTGTTCAGCTTCAGCCTGAGTGTCTGGGAGTGTCCTTGCTGAGGGAAAGGCCACCAGGGGGGACAGCAAAGGATTTCCCCATAGGGGTCACCAAAGACAGCTTGGAGGAGGAAATGCTTTTTTTTCTAAACAAAATAGTAAACTTGGGCAAAAGGATGCTGAGAGTGGCACAGGGGCCTGCCTGAATTCCCTGGGGCTTCCCATTCCTTCAGGAAATACTCACTTTGGAGTGGCAAGTTGGGAATTCTGTCCCTTTATATAGATTTGGCCATTCCTACCCACTGCTCATCCTGACGTGTTTGACTGGAGCACAACTGCCTTGACCAGGACCCAAACCCACCCTGGCATGTTGGATAATCCCATGGGACACAAATCCCACCTGTCCCTGTGCTGCAGCTGCTGCAGAACCTTTTCCCCCAGTGTTCAGAGGAAGGGCTGCAGAGATGGCCAGAAAGCTGCAGAAATCTCTCCACACCTCCTGCTCTGTGTGTTTCTGCAGCCCAGAGCCTGCTGTGGTTTTGTGCAGCTGTGGCTAAACTGTCATTAGCTCCCAGGCCACCGAGTTGTGACAGAAGGGTTTGTGTATTAAACAACAATTCTGATTATTTGAGCACCTCGTGGCCTTTCATCCTGCCTGGGGTGAGCTCTGCTTCCCAGATAGGACCAAGAAACAGCAAGGGCTAAGATATTTCTGAATTATTCTTCTAATTTCTCATGTAGGGCTTGGTCCCTTTGTCCCCAGCCCTTCGTGGCTCTGCTGGTTTTGGCTTTGGAGCTGCCTGTCCTGATGGGAGCCCTCCCTGAGCACGGGCTCAGCCCCATCCCTGCAGCCCAGGAGTGGGCCAGAACACAGCCCCCAGAACGTCCTCACGGATTTTAGGGTCTTTCAACCTTCCTAAAGGCCACAGCAGCCCCAGATCCCTCCCTCTGGAACAGCAGCAGGTTCTCAGTCTGTTCTCTGCTCCAGCTAGAGAGGGGAGCAGGGATGGATCCTGAGGGCTCTCCCTGTTTCTGTGCTTCCATCCCCAAATTTCCCTCCCTGGCCCCTTCCCCAGGCACATCCTGGGCTTGGGGGAGCCCAGCTGGGGGGGAAAGGACCAGTCCTGGATCCACAGGAACACATTCCCAGCCTGGAATCAGCAGTCAGGGAGGAAAGAGGCCTCAACTGTGCAGACAGGACATTGGGAAAGGAAGGAGGATTTTTAGGGGGCTGCTGGAAGGAAGGAAGTTTCTGTGGGAGTGACTCAGTGTCTTCTTGTGGAAAAGTCTGGAAGCTGTAGAGCTCCCCAGACCCCCAATCTCCCCACAGGGATGTTCAGCTGCTCTTCCACCTAAATATTTGCCATCTCAATGTCCCTGAGCAGCCTCCCCTGGGGCTCCCCACCTGCTCATGGTTCCATTTAAGCTCAGCCTGGAGCTTTCATCCCTTTCCTTGCCTTGGTCATGCTCAGCTCTGACCCTGCCTCAGCACAGACCTTCTCCATGCAGGTAACTTCCCTCTGGGATGAGCTCTTGGATGCTCATTTTAATTTAAACATTAAATTATTAACATTAATTAAGCACTTTAATTTGTTGCCAGGCTGGGTTTTGACCCTGGCTCATGGGGGAAGTTTTGGGGTCTTGTTGTAGGTTTGTCTCCAATCCTGGCTCTGTTTCCTTTTGTTCTGGAATTCCTGGCTGGGATTGTTGAGGGGATGAGCTGTCCCTCCTCCCAGGAGGGTTCCAGGGAGGGCTGAGGACGTTCCCTGTGCTGGGGTTATCCTTGGATCCCAGGTTCCTGCTCTTTAGGGATCACCCTCATCTTCCCTGGCAGCCTCCTGCTCAGCCCAAGGCTGCACCCAAATTCCTGAGGGTGCCTCCAGAGCTGCTTCCTCCCAAAAAAAAGTTGTTGGAGCAAATAATGGATTTGTAGGAGCCAAGGGCAGGGTTAGAGGGGGAAATTTTAGGATTTGGAGTGAATGCAGGGCTTGGCAAGGTGTTGGTGCTTCCCACGTGCTCCTAGGGAAAAGGGAAATATCTTCAGATTTCAGCTCCTCAATTTCCCTTTCCATGAGCTGCCAAAATCCTGGCACACCTGGACTGAAAGTCAAAGCAGGGCCCCTTCTCCTTCAACCCAGGGCCTGTCCTGGCTTTATTTTTCCTTTTCAAGCATGAAATCCCCAATAAAGGGCTGGTGTGGCTTTCCCCTCTTCCCTGCCACCCAATTCTTGCTTCCCTGGAGCTCATCCCAAATTCAGACAATTGTATTTCCAGGGTAAATAATTTCTCTGACAATGATTTTTTTTTTTAGCTTTTTGGGCTGACTTGCTGTTTTAAGTTTATTTTTCAGCTCCAAGCTCTAAATAGACTTTCCCTTTCTGAAAATGTGCCTTCAGAGCAGGAAGGAACTTGACTTTGTGAAGATTTATGGCCCTTTTAACCTCATTATGGGACTATTTGTAACAATCAGCTTCAGTTCCACTTGAGATAGTAAAATTTCTGTAAGCCCTTATTTGCCCCAGGCTGGAAGGTATCAGCTACTGAAAAGCAATGAAATGGAGGAATTTATCCACATAAAACATTGCAAATGTGCTGTTAAAAGCTGGATCCTGTCTTGAGTTTTTAATGCAGGAGGCTAAGGATGTGGAGCTGGGAATAAAATGGAGGTGGAGAAGAAATAAAATAAATTGTTAATTGTTAAAAATACCAAAACCAACAAAATAATCACCAAAAAAAACCCTACTTGAAGTAGTTTTAAATTAAATTTAAATGTTTTCTAGCTGAAATGAAAACCAGATGAAAAGGTGTGGGGAAAGAGAAATTGTTATTGAGAAGATTGGAGAGGAGGAAAAGATGTTTTACTGAAACAAAAACCTGATGAAATTTTGGTACAAAGCACTTTCACCACTTTTGATCTGACACTTTTCCATCCAACCTGAATTTATTTTAGCAGTAAATACAAACCTGGGGGTGTTTAAGGAAAGATTTCCCTCAGCAAGTGCTTCATTTTCCCCTTTCTCCTTCTTCTCTGCAGCTGCTGGTTTATTTTTTTAATTAAAAATAGATTCAGAGGGATGCTGATAATGGGATCCATTCTAACCCAGGAGTGTCCATGGCACAATTCATTTCCCAGAATTTATCTGGGACATCCAATGTCATTATCAATGCTTTCAATTTAGAATTGAACAACTTTCCAAGTGCTGTGCAAGTGGTGAGGAGTTCTGTTCTGTAAACCTCAAGGGAGAAATGGCTTTGCTTGGGCTGACACTTTAACAGGGGGTTTTGGTGTCTTGGTTTGGGGGGTTTTTTGTACTTTTAACCACTTCAGTCTGCTTTGAATGTCAGAGTTTTCATGGGAAATGGGATGATTTTTGGGCTCTGTCTGCTGGGGATGCTCCTGATTTACTGTGGAATGAAGAAGATAGCAAAAGTTCAGCCTTTTCATGTCCATAAACTGTTTATAATTATTTGAAAAATCTGTTTTAATAGCCAAGGAAGCTTGGGTTCCCTTTGAGGCAAGGACAGTCTGGATAAATGAATGAGGAGAATCACTAAAAACAGTACCTGTATTTTATGTATTTTATGTATTTTATGTATTTTATGTATTTTATGTATTTTATGTATTTTATGTATTTTATACAGCACCTGTATTTTTAGGGTCTCACACTAATTCCCAGAATTTCTGCCTCTGGGATTGTGGCTCTGCTGTCTCAGGGCCAAGGGGTGACTCTCAATTGCAGTTTTGAAGCAATTTGAGTATCTGTGAGAAATTTCTCACGGCAAGGAGGAAAATTGGTGGAAGGAAGATGGAAAATGGGCCCAGCTGGGGCTGGATCCACACCTGAGCCTCATCCTCAGGTCAGAACCAGGATGGGAACAGCAGGAGGAGAGGAGTTTGTGTGATGGGTGGTTTAATAATTGGATTTAGGGTAACTCTGGGTGGTTTTGTGTACTCTGACCGTCTGCTCGTGGATTCTCTCAGTGCCATTTGAGGGCAGGGTTTGCTCCACACCTCGAGGAAGTAGAGCAGTGTTGTTGGGGGGAAATTTCCTTTCTGTAGGGATATTTTAGAGCTTATTTGGGCAGTCTGAGCTGCTTGGAGCAATAAATCACAGCAAACAGGGGTGCTGGGAGGAGCTGCACAGCAGAGCTGTTCTCACCCCCACTTTGAGCTGCCTAAAAGTTCCTGTTCTTGCCTGGAGTGTTTTCCTCTGGATGTGGGATGGCAGCAGATAATTGTGGGAATAATGGAAAACAAACTCCTGAAAATGAACTTTGGAGGGCTGAAAGTGTTGGGTGTGTCCAGCCTGGAGAAGAGAAGCTCCAGGGAGACCTCAGAGCCCCTTCCAGTGCCTAAAAGAGCTCCAAGAGAGCTGGAGAGGGCCTTGGGACCAAGGATGGAGGGACAGGACAAGGAGGAATGGCTCTAAACTGAGGAAGGGAAGGTTTAGATGGGATATTGGGAAGGATTTCTGCCCTGGGAGGGTGGGCAGGTCCTGGCACAGGGTGCCCAGAGAAGCTGTGGCTGCCCCTGGATCCCTGGAAGTGCCCAAGGCCAGGTTGGATGGGGCTTGGAGCAGCCTGGGACAGTGGAAGGTGTCCCTGCCAGGGCAGGGGTGGCACTGGAGGAGCTTTGAGGTCTCTTCAACCCAAACCATTCCAGGATTCTCTGTTTCTGATCCATTCCTGTGCAGTAGCTTGGAAGAGATAAAGGAAGGATTTATTCCCCTGTGCCTAAATCTCTCCTTTCCCTTAGAAAAACGCAATCCATCCCTGATTTTCCCCCTTTAATTAATTTCTGCCCTTATCCCTGACACTGCTGAGTTTCCTCCTGGGGCTGTGCCTGTTGGAATCCCGGTGGGATTTGTGCAGGATGAGCAGATAAAACAGATCTGGGCTCTGGCTGATGCTCAGGGCACTGCAGTGGCAAAAGCCATTCCTGGCACGGGAATAACAAACCTTTCATCAAAGGAATCTGTCAGTGCTGGAATAAAGAAGATGTCCCAGAGGGGAACAGGACCCTCAAAGCAGCTGGAAGGGGAGAAATGTGAATAAATGGCAGAGGATTTGCAGCATCTCAGGCTGCCTTGGATAAGCAGCTTTTGGATGAGCTGTTTTGAAGAGCCCTCATGATTTTATTTTATTTTTTCCTTATCTTCCCTCTACTTACAGGGCTCATGTGGATGCTTTTCCTGCAAAATACCCTCATTCTTTTTTAATTTTTAATTTTTTTTTCTGTCTGGGGATGAATTTACGGAAGGCAGCTCTTTCTGCTGTGTTTTCCTGGTTCCTGAGAGCTTCAAGGAGGTTTTTTTTGTGTTCCACGGCTGCCCTCTGGTGCTCTCTAAACCCTGAGCAGGTCCCTGGGTGTCACTCAGCAGATTTTCATAGCCTGCAGCTACTGAGGGCTTGTTTCATGTTGCTCCTCTTGAGCCATTACTGAATTTGAAAGTATAATTTAGGGCTTTAGTGAACAACCCTTAATAAAGGCACCATTTTGTTATAATGGATTTTTTTTTCCCTAAAATATGTTTTCTATTCAACTACATTTGTGTTCTTCACCAAATGCTTCATGGTTTCTGGACCCCTTTTTTCTGATTTAACATTTCTTGTTGTCTTTTTTATATATATAACACTTCTGTGACACGCTGAACCTCACACAGGAAAAAACCCCACAAGAAGTGGCCCTTTTCTTTAATTGGGCAGTAATTAAAACTCTGTTCCCTTGAGTGGGATGAACCTCTTGGTCCAGAAAGCCAAACAATCAAATTAAGAAATTTGGGAGCACCTTGGATTTGCCCTTTCAAGGTGACTGAAATGAGAGGCAAAAAACCTGTGAAACTCAAGGCTTAAAAGTGAGATTTTTGTCCTTGAATGCACATATTTACCTAATTGTGAATAAATAACGTTTTCTAGGAAAAGAATGGGGAAAGAAACTCTGTAAGGAGCATATTCCTGCTTTTCTAAACCTCAGGGAAGAGCTGATGGTGTGGATGGAATGATTTATCACTGGAAGAAACTCTCCTTGTGCTCAGAACCCACATGATGACATGGGTTAAACTGAGGAGCATCCTTTAGCACCTTCAGGGGTCAGACTTTTACAGAAAAACGCTTTAAAAAAGCAAAGATCAGGTCAGACTTTTACAAAAAATACCTTAAAAAAAGCAAAGGTCAGGGCAGTTTTTGAGAACTGTCCTTTGGAAAAGGGAGGAGAGATTTGTGCCTGCCTTGGGGAGAGTCCTGAAAACCCCAAGATGTTGGAATCCAGCTCTCAGCACAGCACTTTACACCCTGAAAAGGTTAATTAATGAGGCCCAAGTCCTAATGACAGTCAGGGCAGAGCTGCCAGTCCCTCCCAGCCTGTGGAGTTTATTGACACAGAATTCCTGCAGCAGGAGGAGCAGGACAGGGGACAAGGCACTTGTGCCTGCTGGGAATTGAGGCAAACAAAACCCCAGTGCTCCCACAGAGCCCTGGCCACCTTCCAGGCCCCTGGGTGGGAAAAAAATATCGATTGAAACTCGCCAAAACCTCCTTTCTGGCATTGCTAAAAGGGGTCTCAGCCCTGGTTTCTGAGGTTTAATGTTAATTTCTTGTTTCACTCTGTAATCTGTGAGTTAAATATGCTGCTCTTTAGAGATTAGGAGCTTGGTTTGCAGCAAAGCACAGAAAGTATCCCTGAAAAATCCCAATTTTCCAAGTGTAGGATGGTGCACCCCTCCCCTGCAGCACACACAGGAGAGGGGGGGAAATCAGAATCTCCAAGCAGTGGAATTATGACTTGTCACCTCCTGAAGTTCTGCTGAGCAGGAAGTGGGAGAAAATCCTTGGAGAGGGGGCCTGGCAGGAGCTGGGGTTAGGGAGCAGCCCCTTCTCCCTGGAAACACCGCCCTGGATGCTGCTGAGTCTCGGAGAGCTGCAGGGAGTGAGGTTTGGGTGGGAGCAGGGTGCCCATCCTTGGCTCTCAGAGCTCTCCTGCTGGGTCCTGGAGATCTGGATGCTGATGGGTCCTGGAGATCTGGATTCTGATGGATCCTGGAGAGATCTGGATGCTGATGGGTCCTGGAG